>NC_051212.1:32093776-32273776 GCF_015220715.1 Pygocentrus nattereri
AATATGAAGTATAAATATATTACTGTTTTGTATTGTCAGAGTAATATTACTAAACCTATCACAATTTTACAGTGGCCAACTGTTGCTAGGCTTTCAATTTGGGCCATAAGTATCAGTCAAACAAGAAAAAAAAGGATGATAATGATCATTTCTAGCACTCCCGTGGGATTTCTACTAGTATGTTAGCAGTAAACACTAACACTGGGGCACATAAACAGTTTTTGGCCATTCTAGATTGAACATGAACATTTAAAGCTTATAAAAGACATTAAGACATTCGATGTTTAAAAGCTCATGACAATCATTAACATATATTTGACCTTGTACATAACATTGTTTCAGTGAGCTTTTCAGTAAGAAGCCCTGGTTTAGAGCCACCATCACTTTTGTCCTTTTCCTACAATACTGATTTTTAGTTTTAGATGTATTGATGTTGTAATGAACATTTATAATTTTTATACTTTTCCAAAAAAATTCCATTATGCCAGTTTTCACATTAGAGATACACTATAAAGCTCTTTTAGGCATAATACAAGAAAGCAGAACTAAGCAGTCCAATCAAAACAAGCACTGTTGGGTTTAAAGTTCATCGAGTAGCAGCACTCAGGAAACATCGGCTCATTAACTTTATTAATGCAGACAGATATCATCAAGGACTTCTTGATTTACATGCGTAAAATCTAACTTTGAATTATGTAAACACCACACGGCTCTCTGTTTCATGAAAGAAAGGTGCATTTTTCAGCTGTGAAAGAGGCTAAAGTTGTCTGATTGAGCCTGCTGTTCTACCACCCTCTCTCTCTGTCACTCCTTTGTCTTATCAGTCTCTCCCCTCCCTCTCCAGCGGGCTCAAAGGAAGTCTCCTCCGAGGTCTCTGATGTTATTTTCAGGCCGTTTTTGTCAGCTTGAGATAAGAGGAAGCGATTTGTTTTACTCCCTTGAAAATGACTCTGAAATGATTGCTTCAGCTTCTCGCTGGATTTTAAGCGCACAGAAAGTTACAGTCTTCTAAATATGCACCAGACTCAAACAGCCACAGACATGAACTACAGTAATACATGATGAAGTTGTATGCACAAACACATGTATGACTGAAGAGTCAGCTGATGTGGAACAAATTTACTGCTTACAGAATGAGGTCACTACAAGTGTTTTCACCCAGATGGAGCCGCTCAGAGAATAAGAGGAAACCAATACTGTAAATCCACAGCCCGCTGTGCAGTCAGGGCCATTAGAGGCAACTTACATTCAGACAGACACACAAAACCAAAACCCAGAACACACATATAAGTACTCACATATAAGTAATGCTTTAATACTGAGGCTGTTCCTGATTTATCATCGGCTCTTCTCCTTGAATAATGTGATTTTTCAGTGCTGTTGTTGTGTTTATTATAAAGAGAATGAATAGCAACCGCCAAGCTGACCAGACTGTTGTGTCTGAGTATCTCATAATAAATGTCAAAAAGATTTATTTGTCCTCAGCTTTGTCACGTATGGCCTGCATTTCCAAAAGCAGCCCAAACAGGGCCTCAAACAAAACGATGCCAAACCATAAAATAAATAAATATATAAATAGAAATAATGATGTTAATAAAAACATCATGACATGTCCACTGTGTGCCCTTTTAGCGGAAATTTATATGTCAAAAACAATTTAAAGTTTAAGTGCTCCTGGTTAAATTACATGTTTGGTTGATTTTCTAAGTAAATTAACACATCCTTTAATGAGATCACACTTTTGCATATATTAAGTAATAATTACTGTTTATTTGTTAAATTGAACATAATGGGAAAAAATTAACAGAAAATGTGGTCTGTGCAAATTCATGACATTTACTTTTTATCAGCGAATAAATAAGAAGTGCAGAACGCTTCATTTGAGCAGGGGTATTCAAACTTTTGCATACTTTTGTATCGTTTTGTTTTTGCAGTGCAGGCTTCCTGTTTGTCTTGATGAAACTTGTTTTTAACGTCTTTATTTCACTTGTGAAACAAGTAGACTTAAAGCAGTGGAAGGTAAACAGATTGTGAAAACAGATTAGGTTACTTTCATATAATAATTGAATAACGTTACAGATTTTACAAAGTTACATTTTTAACAGGTAGATAATCAGTAAATGTTTTTTTAAAGTAACCCTGCTGTTTTATGTATGGCACAAAGTGGACATGCACATATCCAAGCTAGTCGGATTTTCACGAGTTAAAGGGGACATTCAGGCCAAACTCGGAATGTATTACCGGCGAAACGTTAGGTATGATAGGGTTAACTCTCTGTTGTACTAAGAATATGGAGCTAGCAGGAGAAAACATGTTAACCACCATAAAATCTCCACATACAGTTTGGGCGTAAGTTTGAATATTTTCTAAAGTAGAGAAAACACGGTAATATAATATCTCTCCTTGTAGCTCTGCATTAGTGCTGGGAAAGGCCCACCCAGAGTGAACCGCGCTAACACAAATATAAAGGAACTAAATTTATCCCATTATACATCATACACGGTTACACACACATCTCCAAATAAGCCCAACAGAGAAGTAATGATGGATTAGGTTGTCTTGGAAGAAATTAGTTTGCCGTTTTTGTGCCTGGATGTGATATGATCTAAAGTCCTTGAGGGTGTGAGTGACAGTTTAGCTATGACTACAGTACAGGAAAATCCATCCTGTTATTCCGTCTTGTGGTGTCATATGTTGGGGGCTGAGTGAACTTGTTTAGACATGACCGTGTGTGTGTATGTGTGAATGCGCGCATTCCCTATGCCATCCTAGGTGGAGAAGCTTCAGGTGTCTGCTCACAAACACAGAGAAATGCATAGCATATACACACGCTCCGTGCTGACTAAGGCCATCGACTCTAAGATGAGCCTAAAAAAAAGGTTCTCCTTCCGAAGGGCACGGCACCAGAAAGTGGTGAGTTCGCTTCAGAGTCTTTCCATTCGGGTCTTTTCTTTCTTGCTCGTTTATCCTTCATTGGCTTGAGTTTGTTAGATCAGCTGCTTTACTCATTAGTTGCCTCACTAGCAGCTGTGCTGGTGAGCCTTGCCTGGCCTCAGCAGGGTTTCAAACAGCCTGCAAGGAGAAGAAGTGTTTAACACTTCTCTTATGCCTTCACTGTTGGCTTTTTAGAGGGGAAGACCAGCCTTCTTCACTTTAGTGTTTGCTTTGCGGCTGTATCTCAGATCCATCCATGCAATCCGTCTTTGTCCGCCTGCATTGCTGAAACTCTTGAATAAAACATGCTAAGACATGCCAGGAACTTTTGTTTGGATCTGGTGCTTGTCTCTTGTAGCACTGTTTTAACTTCAGCCAGTGGATACACTGTTCCACCTCTTGGTATGGGCTTTTTTGTCTTTTGTTGACAGCAACTGTCAGAATGGTTGCTGTTTGTTCATAATACTGACCTGTCAGAATGGTAAATTTATGCATAATCATCTCTGAGACATTTTGAATGTAAGGCAATAAAACATGCAAGAACACAGGCCTATTTTTTCAATTTTGACAGCTAGCAACAGATTCAACAGCATGCTGACAAGCTTCAGTTCTCATTAAAGCTGTACTAAACTGAAAGAAGCATTAAAAAGTCATCATAAAACAACATGCTGAAATAAGGTGTGCATGTGCTACTGCAAGTCATTCTGAGGTGTCAGTCGGATTTCACAATAGTTTTTTGGATCATGTCATTCATCTTTACATATTAACATCACAACACAGGCTCAAACAGACGATGCGGTCGATGTTTGGTCTCAAACGCAAAATGATCATTGTACTGATGATTATATAAAGGCAATAATGTATAATTTACTTACATCCTCAGACGACATTCACCAAGTTTTGACATCTCTTTGAATATTCTTCTACACACTCATGATCCGCTCAGAGAAAGTGTCCAGAGCACAGTTGCCATTATAAAATGTTCTTCCACGTGTTGCATGCAATTACACATTTCCACTAGAGAGATTTTCGAATCCCTAAAATGTTGTTCAGCTTTAGGCCAGAAACATACTTCACACATGGAAGTGAATACGAAAGCTTTGAGCTATGAAAATGCATCATACATCAGTGAATTGTAAAATGTGCCATAACCCCACACTTTAAGGGCAATCTGCAGTCTGAGCATTATAGCAATGGGCACTATAGCAACTGCAAAGCCTGGCCAAACTGCCTTGCACCACTTGTGTGCTCAACTGTCAGCAGACGAATAGTTGGAAAATGCCTTGCTTGCATAAACATATATGTGATACCTCATCACCTCATTATTCCAATAGAACAAATAAATCAGCTCACATTCCTTTACTGTTCACATGTACAGTTGTTGTGGCTGTTGGAATGATTCAATGATTCAATGACAAATCCTGTTCTGGTTTGTAATCTATCATCCACAGTGTCTTAATCAGCACAGTAACGTAAGAACACACGCTTTGACTTTGCACAGAAGGACTACGTCTATGCAATGTATTGATGTTTGTGATTGTGTACTTGCATTTTGCAGTTTGTTTCTGGCCTTAAGTAACATCATCGAAGTTGAAAATAAGGAAACGCTTCCAATAGTGCTTGGTGTAGTGTAGTGGGTAAGTTCGCTGCCCTTTTCACAGCCAAGTGGGGTTTGATCCCTGCCCAGGCAAGTACACATCACTACACTAATATGAGTCCTATCAAGACTCCTAACACTATGTTGTTCTACCTTTGCAACGTCATTAAATTGTAAGTTGCCCTGGATAAGAGCTTCTGCCAAAACCTGTAAATGTGAATTCCACCTGTTATGACCCTATTGGTCAGTTTCCTACTCTTCAAGCGTACAACGAAGATGAATTTTCAGTGCTGATTCATCATTGATACTCCAATTTTGTGTGAGACTAGGCTAAATCCATGTCCAGAAGACCAGTCCTATAGGCACCAAAAAATCAATGATTAGCATTACTGACATAATAATACAATAGGTGTGGTGCAGTTTGTTTGCCACTGAAGGTGTGAACAGTCAGGAAGAGGAAGAGAGTCTAGCAGGTGTGTGTGTGTGTGTGGGCATCACAGAAGGGAAATGTGATTGCTGACGTTCTACACAGCAAACATGAGAGGCTGTAATATGTTTGCACTTCTGCAGATGGCTCTCAGTGCAAACGTAGCATTCATGAGTTGGAGAGAACTTTCATCTGAATTCTATACAATTGAGAAGAAGCACTTTCATGTGGGTTTTATGGGACAAGACAAACAAAAAGCATTTTGTCTCAAAGCTTTAGTTGTGGCATTTTCCGGTACACACAAATTTAAAATATGCCTTGCGTCTCTTTGCAAGCACAGAAATAATAATAGTCTTCTG
Source organism: Pygocentrus nattereri (assembly GCF_015220715.1). NCBI lineage: Eukaryota > Metazoa > Chordata > Actinopteri > Characiformes > Serrasalmidae > Pygocentrus > Pygocentrus nattereri. Next base: position 32,099,094 of record NC_051212.1, read on the forward strand.
AAAATCCTAATATGTACCATACTTGCCTTTGGTTTCAAAGCTGCGGGGAACCTACATTCATGATTACTTTCTAATTAGGTTAATGCTGGTCTTATGGGCACCCAGTATGTACAAAGTAGGCTCTAGGAATAATTTTCCATTGTCTACATATAGTTTGCAAGAATTTCTCCTCTATTGATGCAAATTAGGTGGTTCTAACCTTGGGTTAAAAGCTGATGTTACTCATCTTTGCCACAAAGCTTGGTTGCTTGATTAGTTGCTTGAATGATCTCACTTTCTGAGTTTGAGCAACCAATCAAATGATGAGAAAACTGTAGGTTATCTGGCACCAGAACTTCAGCATTGGTACGTTTGTACATGTAGCAAAGAAAGGCCTGGTTTTCTGTGCATGCAATAAATTGAAGAGAAAAATTCAACAAAATAAAGATGGGGGTTATGGACAGATTAATGACAGTCAAGCTGCTAATTAGAATATTGGTGTTTTATTGAGGTAACTGCACATATTTCAGGTTTGTCATGATTTTCTGTTCTGAGGTCATGATTCAATTTGATTCATATGTTGTAAAAAATGTGTTGATTCTACAGAACTCTAATTACATACTGCATGGATTGGTTTGGCACAGGATGGTAAAAGTTCTCAAATAGAACATTTTCAGTGGCTGTCGTGCCAGTCATCTATCAAAATAAACCCCAAAAATCACAACCCTTAGTAGTTATAAGCTTCTTCAGAAAAAAGGACCTGTCCTTCGAGCATGAGAGTGTACATAGCATAAGCTCTGCTCCCTTCCCACTCTATCTGATAGGATGCACAGCAGACATTTAAACAGTTCTACTGGAGAACTGTTATTTATCTAATCCAAACCAATCTATGGAGTCTATAATTAAAGCTCTGGAGAATAAAGACAGAATTGAAAATCATGTCAAAGCTGAAAATATGTGTATAGTTACCTTAAGTGTTCCTTTTTGTTTTTGTGAACCGTCTGTTCCAATTATAACATCTCTGGCTGTATCTCCTTATCTGCTGTATCAAAAATGAATCAAGACACCACCATAATGTATAGAATGTATTTGGTGATGTATTTTGTATATCATTACAGTCCTGTTTACCATTTTGATCATTTTTGATACTGTATCAAAATCTCTACAGACTTCATGCTTTAAAGTAGTTACATCTTGTTTTTTATTCAAGCTTTGATGGATGTTTAACACCTATATTTTATACCACACAAATATTTTAATATTTTAGATTATATTTCCTAGGACTTTAACTGCTCCTTATTATTCAAGTCTTGCCACTGTATTCTTGATTCGTCAGTTAGGCCATCTGAGACAGACATTTTGTTTATAAATCTCTTAAACTACAGTACTGGCCTACTTTGAAACCTTGCTATTCAATGTGGTGACCACATTCTGCTCGTGCTGAAATCCCCTTGCCCTGCATAATAACATACTTCCTAATGGGTCTGTAAGATATATTTAATCACCAAAGTCTGAAACACGTGTCACTGGTGGCTGCATTGTCTGTGGTTTGAAATGAGTTGTTACCACAGTGTTCCACTTGAGGATTCCAGGGTGGTGGCAGCAGTTTATTAGCTGAGCTGCTTCTTCCGCGAGTGACTAGCATGTCATAGCTGCCTGTTTTCCTCCTGCTCTCTCTTTCTCTCCCTCTGTTTCCCATTACCAACCTCATGCCTCGTTCCCTCCCTCCATCTGAACCGCAGAAGGGTCCACTTCAGAGCCGGGAGGGGGTTCAGTGTGGAGCTGGAGTTGCTTGGGTAGCACCATGAGGGCTGTTTAAAAAATAGGAGAAAGCAAAGTTCGTCATGCCCTGCCTTACAAGGAGGTTCGTCAGCATTTGAGAAAGAAACAATTGCTTGCACTGTAGATGATTAAACTAGATGACCCACGCATACGCCTGGAGTTTAACTTGATCGAGTTAACCTCCTGATTTTACAGGCATCCAATAATGGTATCACATCAAATCTTAGTTTTATTGTCCTTTAACTTTGTATGGACATGTTCTGAGTGGAGCAAGGGAATTGGCTGGCTTGTACAGATCTATGTCCTAGAGCTCTTTCACACTTTGAAGTGGTCTCATGAAGAAGCCTTGTGGTTTTTGGAGCCTGTCCCTCTCTCTCCCCTCTGTAGGATTCGCTTAAGAGCATTCTTGGACTAGGCTATATTGAAAACAGACATTATACAAGAGGATTTAGCTGTGTTTGTCTTTTTGTCTGCACTGTGCTACAGAGTTTGCGTGTTTAGAAGGTCATACTTTCTGTCACATTTTTCTACTTATATAATTGTTATGGCAATATTTGCAATTAGACAAACAGGTGTAGCTCATTTCATTTATGGTGTGTGTTGACTTTGTTTGGTTAGAATGTTCATTAAAAGTCTACAAGCATTATGCACATATCAGTCTTGTGGATATTTCCGATAAACTTTCTACAAGTGTTCTGCACAGCCTGGTGAATTATAGGTGCTTCAGTTCTTTACTGTGTGATGCTGCACTGAGATGATAATCAAGGCTAAAAATTGCAACCACATTGTGGCTTCGAAAAGGATAACAAACCTTACATCTCCACAGTGAGGGGAGACAAGACCTTTTTTTTGTTTCGTTTCGTTATTTAATACACGTCCATCACGTGTATCCACTTCACATTTACACACATAATGTCTTTTCACTGTGTACTAAACTAACGGATGTCTTCCTAACCATTAAAAAGGTATTCACACAACACAGATGAATAACATTAGTGCTTTGTTTTAAATCTGTACTTGACAATTATAGCTTTGAGACATCAGTGGTAGGAAGTAAGCAGTTTCTTGGAGCACGCTGGTTCAATTTTGGATCATTCTTCCTTTTCACAAAACCATCTTAAATTCTGCAGAGCATGAGGGTCCCTCTGACGGACTCCCATTTTCTTCCATTTCTTTTCTAGAAACCGATATTGGGTTATTTTGGTTATGTATTTGTCTTGTTGAAATGTCCAAGATCCAGCTTCTTGACCAATGAGACTGAATTCTCCTGTAGTATGTCCTGGCACATCGATCCAATAAGGTTTCATTTGATGATGTGTATTGCCCCAGTACCATTTGCAGAAAAGCAGCCCCACATCGTGATGCTCCCACCTCTGTACTTTACTGTAGGCATGGTGTTCTTGGGATCATACATGCAACCCTTCTTTCTCTACATTGAATTATTGCAAAAGACTTCTGTTTTTGTTCTTGTTTTGCATTGTTCCAGGAGAGCTCTAATTTGTCTGAATGTCTATGTGCACATTTTAGACCTCGTTTTCAGCAGAGTTTTGTGCATCCACATTTTTAAGACTTGGAGAACCGTCTGAAATTCCTATTCTGGTTATTTTGTATTTCACAATTCTGTTCTTTGAGATGTGTTTTCACTGTGAGCCATTAAAAGTTTCTTTTCTTTCCAATTAGCATTCATGTTAGCTAAAGTGAAATAGCTTAGAAATACTTCAGCATAGTTTAAAATGCAATTATTGTTATTACTATTAAAGGTGCAATTTATACTAGCAAAAATGAGTACGCTCAATTATACCAGGTATGCATTTTGTCACATGGGAGACCCTGATCCTGTCAGTTTTCACAGTAAACCCTTGATTAGCATATGAATACTTCCCTGATTAGCCTAAGCATGCTTGATGTGCCCAGTGATCTCAGCTTTGCAAAGGGAGGCATGCTGGGGTAGGAATGCACCCTTTCAGACTGCTGATGAGCTGATATTGACAAACAATGGCAAACGGTTCTGCGCTCTCTGGACTTCAGAAGAAGGTTGCAGCTGCTGAATTCTGTGTATGTGCATGTGAAACTCATAAACAGTGTACTCAAATCAGACACCAAAAAACATATATGCAACTCTATATAGGACAACACTTCGCTGTCAAGTTCCAGGAAATTGCTAGCACTTCCAAACATCAGCTTTAAATCTCACCTCCTTGTTCTTCAGCTTCATAGTTTCTTGTTGCTTGTTATTTATCTCCTCAACATCAGTGGCCTCATTACCTCAAGCTTTTTAGCAATGCCTCCATCCAAACTTTTGTAAAAAAAACAAAAAAAAAAACATTTTTGTCTATTTATAATTAAATTATTGAGATGTAATCAAAGTAATTCAGATTGGTCTTTTGTGAAATGCTCTGTTCCAGAGACACTTGTCTTATCGGAATTGTTCGCAGTGTTGGTGATAGGAACCAGATGTCTGAAGCCTCGTAGAAATTCAGGATGTCTCACAGAAAGTTATTACATGAAATGGCTACCTGTATGCTGCCTGAGACATTATTTTAACAATATGTTCGCTTAAAACAAATTCTTAAAACATATTCATGGTAAAGAGATACAACCGAGTTCATTGGGGCAAATATTACCCCAAAATATATATTCTTTGTGTTATCATTATCAAATATCAGTATTACATATAAAACCCCAAAAGATGTGTAAATGTGCTGGTCATTTTGGATCGTAAGCAAAATAGCTTAATTTGTGTTGTAGACATAATCAAACCTTGTTTCCTGTCAATACCAGTGTGAAGACATCTGAGTCAGTACAAAGTAATTCAGTGTGGTTTGATGTGAAATGCTCCATTCAAGAGAAACTTGTCAAACCAGTATGTTTCACACCACTTTTAATGACTGAATTATTTAGAAATGTTAAAAAAAACTGTTGGAAACTGTTGTTTTAATGCACTGTTAAGACCTTTTTGTCCTGAAAATGTACAAAAACAAACTTTCACCCCTTCACACACACAAACAAACACTTTCTTACTGACCTCTGTTTGCCATTATGTAGATTTGAGAAGAGAACCATATCTGGGCCTGATTTAGGTCTGTTACCATATGCTAGGTACTTGTTCAAATGTTATTTCTACATGCTTTCCCTCTCTTTCTCTCTCTGTTTTGTTAAATCACAAATGCACACCCACAGTAACAGTCGTGTTACTGGAACATGACAGATTTTATTGCTTTTGAAGTGCTTGCCCTTTCTAAAGCCCTTTCTTTTAGGTTCCAACAGTCTGTGTGTGTGGGCGGGGGGGTCATTTGGTGATGTGTGTATGCGTGTGTGGGTGGTACCCCGAGCAGAGGTGTGAACAGCTGTGTGTAAAGCCACCAGGGCCCATCCACAGCTACACTAACAGGCCTGTCTGCAGATGCCTTTGTAAAAACCCTCCCCTCTCCACAAACACAGCACACCCACTCTCACACACAGTCAGGATGAGGAAGGTTGTGGAGATGTCAGGAGGAGCTCCCTGCAGTCCGGCCGTTTCTCATTTCACCCCTCTGTCTTCTTCTCACCCAGCGCTTTCCTCTCCTCTTTCCTCCCAGAGTCAGGATGACTGTTTTTCATTCATGTCTTTCTTTGTTCTTTTTCAGTCAGCCGCATCGGACGGTGGTGAGTATTTGCTTTTTAAAGTCTCACTCAGTTGTGTAATGATACAAAGATTATTTTTGATCTACATCTGTGGTATGGGGTAGGCATTATGACGTGTATTGTTACTGTGATGCAAAACATGCTTCTCTGAGGATATTGTGGATATCAATATTTAAGGCACAAAAAAACAACAGTATGTTTCGTTGTAAAGAGAGCATAATTAGGCCTAGTTTAATTGGATTTAGTGTCGTTTGTGAAATATTGATTAAAACCACTGTACTGTAGTTTTTTGACAATATTGTTAAAATATAGTACCACTAGTTCTCTCTGTTCCAACTAATCAAGCCAAAATATTATGATACTTATAATGTACCTAGAGACTGTCATTAAGTATCGTTATGTTATATTTTTGCCATATCACCCATCTCTTTATCATTCAATTCAGCAAGCTCCAAGAACTGATAAGACAGACTGAACAGCTGTAACAACATCTTGTAGGCACAGTGTCATAGCTGGTTGATATAAAGTAGACAGAGATATACTGATATTAGTGCAGCTCAACAATATTGTTTTTAGCTTAAACGGTATTGATAGATAACAAAAAACACAGTTAACTGCAATGCACATCATTTGCGGAACTTTTAGATTGTTTTATAAGAATAGAAATCAATGTAAATATATAAAAATAGTAAGTTTCCCTTCTTGTAATGTGGCTTAAGTCTGTTTATCATTTACAGTGTAAAGTTCCTTTTGGTGTCATTTTAATGGAAGGAAACAGCAAATGTCAGGTTTGTAGGACATTCTGTCAGAAAAGTAAAAGTACTGTCAAGGCAAAGGTTCTTAAGCTTTATTAATGGTAACTCTACAGGAGAGGGCAGAACATTCTTAAATATTAGTGTAATATTGGAGCACTTCTATCTGTCCATTCATCATGATTTTTTCCCACAATGTAAAGGATAGCTGCTTTGCATAAGTAAAGAAGGAAATCAAAATTGGAAAAAAATGAGAAGACGTTTTTTTCACGTTTGAAAAGTAGTCTGACTTTTGTGACCGTCTGGTGCTACATGGTGTGTATTATATTGATAGTCTGAGATTGCCTAGTAGGATTTTGTGGTGATAGTTGTTTTCAGCATGTCATTAATGTACATTTTCGAAATGCTCTATTACACTCACTTCTGACCTCTCAGTTAAACTGCTGTTCAAGTACTAGCATGATGGCTTTTGGTTCCTAGTCCATGGAGTTTACAATGGCCTGCTCACTGTAGTGTTACCCAACATTTGTAGATGTTTATTTAAGCCTTTCAGTGGTCTACGGCCAAGGCCTTTTGGAGCTCAGCCTTTTCAGCAGTTGTAAACAGGCCGTAATATCAAGAATGAATGGACAAGGAACTGATTAGCATTTGTTAGAGGTTGTGACGATGGTATTTTGGAGAGCAGGGCGGGCTCTGTCTGTGCTTGTCTACAGACCTGTGTTTTCTACAAGGAAGACAAGTGATAGAAAATGACACACATCCTAACCATGCATGACTAAGACACATATAGAGAGGCTTGTGTATGTAAGATTATGAGTTTATATGATGTATACATTAGCAACAAGTATGCGGTTTGAGTTTTATGGCAAAAACGGATACAGTAATCATCAGCTGGTCAATGTTCTTTAACCCCATAAATTCCCAGGCTTACTACATACTAAGGTTTATTATTCAGTAACTACAAGGACTTCAATGCAAACTAGTTAAGCTATAGGTTATAGAAGTGTATAATAAAACTTTGGGCTAACTGGTGAGCCCTGGCCATGTATGGGGTTAAAGACTGATGATATCCACAGTATACTCAGAAAAATTGTATTGATTATAACAAAGACACAATTTGTAACAATGCCCATGTCTAGTACATTTTCAAAGTAATTTTATACCACTCAGACTGATACACATTACATGGCTTTGAAGACAAGCTCACTGTATGTCACTGCCTTTTCAAATGTCAAGATCAGATGGAAAATATTGTACAGAAACTATGAAAAAGAGCTTCCATGGCACTAATCTAGAAATTTAGCCTCTTAAACCATGGCTATGGACAAAAAGTTCAAAAGGTCAACACAGTCTGTTTCAGCACAGGCCTTCATCAAGAAAAGCTTTTTCATTTCTGAAAGGGGCTATGGAAATGCTTTTTAGATTTTTTTAAAAAAGGGCTCCTTTTTAAATAATCAATATCCTCCTTTAAAGTATTTTAAAATGTTTAAAATGTTATTATTTTAGTCTGTTTGGCCTCAGATCTTTGCTAATTTTTTCTTTGTTGTGTGTAGAGCGAGGTGGTATGGAGCGGCATGACTGCGGAAGTGTTAGCAGTTTGGAGAGTAATGGCAGTCTGCCCACTGTCCCCAACCACCACCGTCTCTCGGATCGCCGTGTTGCATCATGGGCCATCTGCTTTGAGCGCCTGCTCCAGGATCCTGTGGGAGTGCGCTACTTTTCTGTAAGTGCCAGCAAGTGTGAATTGTGGCTAGTCAGCTTCACTTGTCTTCACTGATGTCACTCTTCAGCAGATACCTGGTATTGTTTGCTATGAAAAAAAAAGCATTTCTATTTACTTCCGCAGGAGTTTCTGAAAAAAGAGTTCAGTGAAGAGAACATCTTATTCTGGCAGGCATGTGAATTCTTCAGCCAAGTTCCTGAACATGACAAGAAGCAGGTCAGTTATGTCAACAGTTAAAGGCATGACAGACTCTTTCAACTTGCTTTCTCTCATTTTTGACAACATTCAGCACAGCTGAATTTCCCAAGTGATCAAATTATGAAAGTGTTTATTTCCACCAAAGTAGCTGAACCTGTGAGGGCAGGCCTACGAGGCCTGTGATTCCAACAGGAACATGCACACACAGCTGTGCCTGTAGGAGTTATTGCAATATTTTAATGTGATTAGAGGGATATGTATTTGCTTTGGTGTATTTTCAGTATTTTTGCGTATTTCCCACAGTTACTGCTATAATAAGTACAATCATGCGAGAAAAATAACATCAAACGCTTTGTGTTTCACGTTATGAAGCATGCAGTATTCAAGTGTGAATTAGTTTGTCCTGTAGTGAATTCAATCCACTTAAAGGACCACATACTGAAAAAATGTGTGCTTTTTAGAGCTGAATCACTAATGATTTTGATCGGTCTATGTACGGACATTGGTCCATTTCCATCACTGACCAAGATTAATTATTTTGCATGAAGGTAACACTCCAAAAAATACTTTAAGACCTAAAGTACAATGGCTGGTTGCATAAAACATCTACCATAGTAAGTTTTTACCTGAAGATAAAGGACCCATATCCTACATTTTTCTTGTACTTATTTTTTCCCCCTTAAGTGCCAGTGATTTTTTTGGTTTTTCAGTGACACGGGCCCTTTAAATGCTCATGGGATAAATCAAGAAGTGAATTAAAATTTTGCAACCGTTAAAAAGTGTTGAAACCTAAACACAAGGGCTAATATTCGGATTCTAATTGTGGATATTTTTTCACTTTCCACTAAATCAATTCCCCGAAGAGATTTTACTTGGCTCACTTAAGGTAAAGGGGAAAACCTAAGGCCAGAATTGACTTAAAATGTTGTATGCTAGTGACCACAGGTCTTTTCTCAGTGAACCCTCTCAAGTAAAATAGGCTTCTCACAGTTTTCTCAAGTCACTATGTGAAGCACTGAAGGCTGGTTGTTTTTTTTACCATACGGTAGAAAAGAATGTTGCATAACTCTATAAAAAGAAAACATAAGAAATAAAAAAGAAAAGTGACATTTGACCATCCCGCAGTAAAATGATTCAGGTGCTGAACTACAAAATAACAAAGTCCAGAAGATCCAAAGCAAAAGAGGGCGGAGGCAGGTCACAGATCACCTGCGGTTCAAGATTAATGGAATATCTTCTTTAAAACAAGCAGGAGAAATACATTGTCTTGTTTTTCCATAGAAAACTACTGGTTTATTCATCATGCTGTTTTGTTGTTGTCAACAGCTATCCCAGAAGGCCAGAGAAATCTACAACAGCTTTCTGTCCAGCAAGGCCACTACACCAGTGAACATTGACAGCCAGGCTCAGCTTGCAGATGACGTTCTCACTGCACCACGGCCTGACATGTTCAAACAGCCACAGTTACAGGTCAGCCTGCCTGTACCCACACAGGCATACAAATAAACAAGCAGCATCTTTGATACTTTGTATTTAAAATAGGTCTTACAGACACATCCAAAAGTTTGGAGACCCCCAGTCAAATAATGTTGTTAATATTCTAAGTGAAGAGTGATATTTCTATTTGATAGTTCTATTTTAATATGTTGGGAAAAACAAAGTATTGAATTTCTAAGTTTAGCATTTACACTGATTAACTGTAAGAGTGCATTAAAATGTGCACAAGTGTTCTCTGTAGAGAATGTTAACTCATTTTAATTTAGTAATTAAAATGTTGTATGTAATCCACATACAACTGCATATAAATGTTGACTATTAATATATTATTATTATTATTGAACAACCAAAAGTTTAATCAACCATCCATTCCCTTGCTGTCTCTGTAGATTTTTAACCTGATGAAGTTTGACAGCTACGCTCGCTTCCTGAAGTCTTCGCTATATCAAGAGTGTATGCTAGCTGAGGTGGAGGGACGACCTCTCCCTGACCCCTATCAGGTGCCCTGCAGCCCCGCCCCTTCCAAGCACAGCTTCAACTCTGACCGCTCCACTTTGTCCACACCAAAAAAGGTAATGTTTTCATGGAAACTATCTTTTAGACATATTAAAGATAATACAGAGATATCAATATTACTCATTTAGATTTAAAATTGTTGAGTGGTTTTGTATGATTTAGTTCACTTTGATAATTATGTTCTTTTAATTGTTGTATTACTGCCTTGTTTGTGTTACAGGACCCACGCAGGTCCAGGACAGGCAGGTCGAGCGATGACCTCAGAGATGATTCCGATAGGAAAAATGGTATTTTCTCCTGGTACAGAAACCGCAGCTTTGGTAAAGGACCAAAGAAAAGAGAAATCACAGATTTTAATTATAGTAAGTAAGACAATCACATGTATGGAGTCCTCTATTTAGTGTTATATAGTTTAAGTAGTGTTCTATAGTGTCAGTGCTTAGTTTTAGTATCTTCATCACATAAGAGCTATGCAGGTCTTGATACATGTTTAGAATTTTTTTAATGAATAAATGTAAATGTTGGAGGTGTTTGGGGTGCACTCTGTGTTTTTTTGGCTTGCTTTGTGTTTAAAAGAGTCAGGTGTTTTGTATGTTATTTAGGTTATAATGTGACATTGTGGCTGTTTTTCTGTTTCTATAGGCAGTAATGGGCGGAGGGAATCTCAGGGGTCTCTGTCCTCCAGTGCCAGTCAGGAGCTCAACACATCCGCAGGGAGGAATGAGGTACCTACTGCACAGTGATCAGAACATCAGCATCGACTTTATGACTTAAGAATCTCACTTTGTTCATTTATTTATTTAGTGCAAGTGCATTTCAAAGGACAACACTAGTATTCTCAGATGTGAACATTGTGATTTCCTACATTGAGATCAGATTGTACCCAGCATAGATGAGATGAGAGTTCTGGAAATGTGACTATTGGACTGCACTGGTTGAACACAGTTGGTGGGGAGGCTGGGGGTGGTGGACATTTTTGTGACATTGGCAATTCCATTCTTTCTTACTAGAGTAATTGCTGTTTTATGAAAGTTGAAGATGATGATATACTACAACTAAACTTCTACTGAACTGCCTTTCATGAAGTTCTTTATTTATTCATTTTTTTAAAGATTTAAATAAAAAAGAAATTCCAGAAAAAAGACGTATAAACGCTTTGTGGAAATAAAGTCTAATTGGCAAAAAAGGGAAAATTCACCCCATTTATACTAACAGAAGGTCCTATTTGTGTGCATTTTTAACAGGTACAACTACATATAGATGCATATATTTTTCCTGTTGGGACACTTTTTTTTTCATTTTGAAATTAGCAGTTGCCCTTTACCTTGTCTCAAAGGTTCTGGATGAACGGACCAATGGAAGTGCTCCAAAATCTTGTTACATCTTGTTGTTATTGAAAGTTTTGCTTCACCTGAAAAGTTAGCTTTGTGGAGCACAGCGATGACGACATAACCATGTAATTACTGCCTGCAGCTCCTGTGTTGCAGCAAAGTTTATCAACCATTAATGGAAAGGCACCACTATCAGACCAGATATTATCTGTGTTGTTGACCAGCAATGAAATTGGCAGATGAATGTCAGAATTATTCGAAAGCTGGGACAAGGCTGCTATATCAAAACTGGTACAAAATAAGACTGAATTACACCAAGTGTACACACAGAGAGAAAGTTCAGTGTCAGTGTTGTAATACCTGCATCTGTAATAATTGCTATGTCAAAGCAGGCCTGAGGCCTTGGAACACTTTAGTACTTTGTAATGCATGTTTCATTAGTCATGTTGAGCCACAGAAGTGACTTTTCTCATTGTATGTTTGTGTCAGTGTGATCAGAGGACCTCCACATGGGAGCGAGACAGGGAGAGGTTGAGCAGGTCATGTACAGTAACGCTTCCTGACGGCTCCAGCTGTTGTGTGCCTCTGAGGCAGGGGGCTTCCATCAGACAGGTGCTGCTGGAGCTCTGCCAGAAACAACACATCAACCTTGCTGCGGTCGACCTCTTCCTCATCGGAGGAGAGAAGGTACAGGAGCACTTAAATACACTAATACTGATTGTGTTCCAGCAGTTACATCCACTTATGTGCTGTTAGTTTTGTTCAGCCTGTAACAAACTTATAACCTTTTTTAGTCTCCTCAAGAGGAAACCACTCAACGATAGTTCCAGTTTATCATGATGCAGTGATCTGAAGGTGTTGATTCAACCGCATTGATTTTGCAATTTTAGGGTCAGTTGTAATCAATTAGAATATTCAATGAAGCAGGATTGTTAATAATAGTATAGTAAAAGATAATGACGAATAATATAATGCTACAGTGTCACACATGGACAGATATGTGGATGCTCTGTCAGAACGTCTTGTAGAGCGAGGCTATATTAAAACATGATAACATGACAGCTTCTTGCAGTGTGTAACATTCACTTACAATATTTAGTAGAATTGTGAACAAATGATGAATGGTGGAAAAACAAACTGTGTATGTATCAATATTTCACTGAGGGGTCTGTAGGTGGTATATTTTTGTATGTAAGTCATGGAAAATTTCCTGGAATTTGTCTAAGAAAACTCCAGGAAAAAAGATTTCCTAAAAAGGAGCGGAAACAATGAATTTGGCACTTCTTGAACATACATGTGCTGAGAATGTAAAGCTCGATCTATTGTTTTATTACCTACATTTCACAACTATGTAATTATTTTCTTTAGTCATGGAACATTTAATGTATATGTAAAAATAATTCTGTCCTGTAAAGAATTGTGAAATTTGCAAATTCATACTTTATTGAATCATCTTCCATATAATTACAATCTAAATAAACAGGTCAGAGATTTGCACCCTGACTGATGATATCTTAAATCTGTTTTTTTCTTCTTTGAAGCCCCTAGTGTTGGACCAAGACAGCATGACTCTCAGTTGCCGAGACCTTCGACTGGAGAAGCGTACTTTATTCAGGTACATTCTATTAAAATCCATTTATATGCGCTATCTTAGAGCTGAAGTTGTGATGAATCAAGTTGATGGGGTAGGGAAAGTCCAGGAACAATAATAAAAAAATGTGCATTAAAAAGGTACAACTTATTGTGCGTTTCCCAAACTAAACAAATAGCTTTTACTGTTTACATAGGTTATGAATCAGTTAAATGTATTCAGGGAGGTGCAGGATCCAGATCTGTCTTGTTGCAGTACAGTTTAGGCCCTGCCTTGTCTTTTGAATCAGCAAGGAGAGAGTGAAGTTTTAGAACAGTAATACTTTATTGCATATGTTATTATATAAGAATAGAGCTCAGTTATTATAGGCTGCTCTTAGTGAAGGTGGAATGACAGCCTAAGAGCCATTCATCCATTCACTTTCCAGAAACATTTATTCCTGCTGGTTTATCCTAGTTTCATAATGCATAGGAAAGAGTATCAAACAGATACATGGCTGTGTACTTGTGCTATAAATATTTCTCGTCTGCCTTCTATTTTCAGGCTGGATCTGGTGCCCATTAACAGATCAGTGGGATTGAAAGCCAAGCCCACCAAACCCGTCGCCGAGGTCCTGCGCCCTGTGGTTGCCAAGTACGGCCTCCGCCTTAGTGACCTGGTTGCCAGAATAGTAAGTAATTCTGCCATGGCAACGTGCGTTTGTGGCAGTATTCACCACATTTGTGGCCAAACAAGGGTGGGGCGGTATGTGAAAGTACTGCTCTAGAATCAGCTTCCCCCACATTAAAAGATTCAGAAGTGGTTTCAGACAAAGAGCAGAACTGCTCTGAGATCTGTAAAAGTGAATGCTGATGTCATAGGGTGTGGTGGGATGGTGTGGGACCGACCCTACAGTGCACTGCTGTTTTCCTCCATTACATGTGAAATGGCGGTCATAGCAAGTCTGCTAAGCTTGAATTGAAGTTGAAAAATTGAAAGTTATAAAACTGTCAGACCACTGTCCAGAATTTAGACTGTGATGGCTACAAATATAGCCTACAGCTTGTCTACAAAACAGATGTTTTTTGGCAAATATTTTAAATAGAGCTTTTTTTTCTAATATAGATCATTCAGAATTATTGCTAAAAACATCTAAAATTTTAGCAGCACTTTAAAACTTTGATCTATTGTATGGCCTGACAAGTGTGGAGGACCAACACTGAGCAGCTATAGTTTACATACAGTACTAACACCACATGAATATTTCAGATTCCACTGATAAACACTATACATTTTCAAATTCTCATGATCTGTAATTCTGTACATGTCAACATTAAAACACAAAAACAAATAACATTATTAACAGGGAATACATATGTGGATGCTATGTTGTGTGTAGATGGGTAATAATAATGTAATGTTGTACAAGCTAGTGAGGTTAGCTGTTAGGCTACCTGCTTCACTAAATGCTATTGCGCACTGAGAGCGACTTTTTTTGGCACAGCTCAGTGTGCATCCAGTGCATTTTCACTTATGCAGTTGCCTTGTAATGTTGCGATATGACTGGTGTAGGACATTTAATGAAAAGAACTGAATAATATAAGGTCCTTCTTTTACAACCGTTCTGCTATCCCATAAAAAACTGCATAATTTCAAAAAGCAAATCTAAACCTCAGACTTTGAAAGTTTAAGTAGGAGAATGATGATTTCAACTTTTTTGGGTTGATTTGAACTTTGTAGCTCATAGTTGTGTTCATTACCTCTTACGACTGAAGTGTTGCAAGGAAGCTCAATGCTAACATTTCTCTCTGTTGTTCAGAGTGGAGAGACGGAAGCGCTTGATCTGGGACTGCCCATATCAAATCTTGACGGCCTCCGAGTAGTGCTAGAGAGAGCTGATCCAAGCTCTTCCAAAGGTATGTATACAAACTTAGAGATCATACACAGTTTGTATTTTATTCAATGCATATATCCTATGTTTTTATATGCACTGCTGTTCAAATGGTTGGCATCAGTCATTATATTTATCATTTGTGTCATTTTATGTAGTGTAGTTTTAAATATTCTAAGACAACAAAAGGTATTTTTAGGTATTTTATTCAGTATTTAATGTGTTTTGATTTATTATTTTTTCTACCTTAAGATTAGTCTTATGAGGCCAATCATGATCTCGTAAACCAGAACACACGTCTGTGGACAACTTGTCAAACTTACACACATGTTCATATTTATTTGGAGTTTTTGGTGGGATTTTTCAGCCGTGCTAATTTATGTTACATCCATAGGCTAATGACAGGCTGTCTGTCTATCAGTGTTGACAAGTGCACCATCTCCCCTTTGCTGGACCCAGTTTAGTGAAGCCTGGCCACTTCCTATTTCTCACATTATATAAAAAACACAACAGTGAAACACTAGAGGGCACCTACGAGCATGTTCTCAATGAATGGATGTGAACGGCGACCATTTCTAGCTGGTTTTGCAGGTCTTTCAATTTTGAAAAGTAGAAGGATGCCTTCCAGTAACAGTGAAATAAACTGAGTGCTGACTTGTGGCATGTACTTTGTGTACATGTCCTTTACAGGGCACTGGGTGATTCAGAAATTTCAAATTTAGTTTGTTACCACACTAATAAGTCATTAGCCCAAAAATCCTGGCCTGTTCCAGATGTTCTTATTACAAGATCATATCTAGCTCCACAAGACTACCTCAATATTTGATCAATACTTTTTTTATATGAGGCATTCTAAATATTAAATTTATTATAACTTAATTCTTGATGTTTTATGACTTTCTCAGTCACAACAGAACACAGTTCTATTTATCATTCTGAAATTTCAGCATTTTTTAGCTTCCTACTAATTATTTGTTACCTGAAACCAAGTTGTCATTGAAAACAACAGTGATTTTGAAAAGCAGTATTTGTAACTACCTATATGTTATAATATTTTTTCTAAGCCTAACCCTAAACCTCAATAATGTAAAGAAATTATTTTCCCTTTCAGTTTAAAAACATTGAACATGTAGTAAAGAAATAAATTCAGAACCATTTTGTTGGTCCTGATATTATAGGTTATCCCTATTTTTCTCTGTATGAAACAAATAGACTTACACTCATTATGAGACTCTTTGGTCTGGTATGTCAGTGGGTCAGGAGTGTGTGTCCTCCAAATGATAGGAGAGACACACTCCTACACACATTGGTAGCCTTGTGCTGTTCTAACCAGTTTCCTGGAATTAAGCGCGTATCATCACTCTTATGCTGATAAAGAGGTATATAACTACAGTGAAGGTCATCAGTAAAAGCTGTTTGATAAACTGTGCTTTGTTTCACTCTCAAAGCAGACAAGTCTAAGAAGATTCCCTCCAAAACCCCAGTGTCATCGCTCAACAATAAAGGTCAATCAACACTGGTAAGACTGAGTGGTTATGTGACTGATAATTATATTTATGTTAATGGAAGCTCTAGGAGTATTCTGCTGTCCAGCCATCTGTGTTTTTCACCATATATTTAATGTCCCCCATCTACTGTTTTGTAGCTCCTCACTGGTTTTACTGTTATATTTGCTTCAAAATGGTTAAAATACAGTACTGTGCAAAAGTTTTAGGCACTCAAGACACATTTTCAAAATCTGTTTATTTGTGTAGTATGTGTTTATTTGCTGAGAAAAGTGTTAATATTTGAATAAACAAAATGTATAGAATATTAATTCATATATATATATATATATATATATATATATATATATATATATATATATATATATATATATATATAGTGATTTTGTGGATGTTGGTGTGTTTGTTTAAGCATTTTCAAACGTCTCCTTGAGGAAGCCCAGTATTATATGTAGTTAAAAACAAACTCCTGGTTTGACCAATCAGTGCTTTATTAATTGTGCTCATGATGTAATTGATTATATTAACAAGTCTCTGTGGTGGCTGTGAAGGTGTCAAGGAAAAATATGGACCCAAGACATTCTTGTCACATTTTATTGTTTTTATGTTTATTTGAATTATGAATACGACTTTATTCTAGTGTATATTGTGATAAACTCACTGCTGAGGTCAATTGTTTAAAAATTTGCTTAGATGCCTAAAACTTTCACACAGTACTGTATACATACTAGCAACCTCACAGTGTCAATATTAAAGGCTGACCTGCTGCTTACTTTGTCACTATTGCGTCATCAGGGGGATCACAAGTCAGGTAAACCTGTGAAAGGTGATGGAGGAGATAAGCACCCCATCACAGAAACACCACAGAAGAAGAAAGGCATTAAGATTCATCTGGATGAAGCTGAAGGTATGGAATCAAATTTACTTTCTCCATCCCACTTTTCTTAATTAACAGCCAGAGCATTTGTCCTGATAGCAAACACTAAGAAATTCTGAAGTTCATGTCAGTATTCAAAGATTCTACTTTTCACATGAATATTTAATAATAATTTTGTAATGTAAAATGGAAGCATTTTCACTGGTGGAGTCCTCTGTACATGAATTTATCAAGCTATTAAAAACATTTTTGTATTTCGCTTGGCAGTCAAAGGCTACTATCAATGAACTATATTACTTGGTGGATATAATTGTTTAAAATACATGTTTTTAAATACTTTACTAGACATTGGTGTATTTCAACACGCTATTTTTTTGCTGTTTCATAAAAACAAAAAGCCACTCGAGGTGGTCTTTTGTGCCTAACAACAATCCACAATGTCACTGTAACGGATGGCCTCTGGAGGCTTATTGGTTTATTTTATGCCAGAGATCTTTTTCTTTCTACTGCATAGTTTACAGTGTAGTAATAATAATAATAATAATAATAAAAGTTTTGGTATATCAGGCCATTTGAAAATATTGTTGCCTTTACTCACTTTTGCTTCGTTTTCTCTTCGTGCTGTTTCTCTCAGAGTTTTTTGAGCTGCTGAGTCGTGCTCAGAGCAGCCGCGCTGATGATCAAAGAGGCTTGCTGAGGAAAGAGGATTTGGTGCTGCCTGACTTCCTGCGTTTGGACCACGACTCCAGCGCCTCACCATCCTGCTCTACTCCCACCTCCCAAAAACCTGGCCACTGCACCAACAAACCCCAACCTGCTGCTTCCAACGGACACCCGCACAGACCCGGCGCAGAGCCGGCCACCTTCGCCCCTCCCCTCTCCCCCATCCTACGGCCAGCACACCAAACCCACGGGCAGGATGGGGAAGGACTGGGTGACTTGACGCTAGTAGGGGAGGGAGATATCTCAAGCCCCAATTCTACCCTATTGCCCCCTGCGCCAATCCCCCCACCCCCACACGAAGGCAGTCTACCCGAGGCCAACTTTACCCCACCGCCGACCTGCGCTCGCAGTCAGCCCAGCTCAGGTATTTCTTCAACATGACTAGCTGTGTGCCCTGTGGTGTGTGTGCTGGTTGTTTGTGCATGGTGGCTGGTGTTTGTGCATGAATAACAGCGTCAGGAAGGGACACTTTAAACTGTAATTATATTAACATGGTCAGGTAAAATTGACATGCACTTTATTTTGTTTATCTTCATTTTTTTTTCAGAACAAACCCATGTAAATAATAGAAATGTTATAAAAGTGTTTTTACTAATGTTCTACAAACATCTGTTAACCCTTAGAAGCTGCAGTTATTGTCAGTGGTAACAAAAGCATGGAGTATAAATTCTCTCACTTGTAGCTCAGTGAAACTTGTGTTTCCAAGTAGATGTTTTTCATGATTATGATCTACAATTTTTTTTTACATTCTTGCCACACTGTTTTCAATTTTTCTAGTATTTACATTTTTAGCAGAAGTAAAACTCTCAACTTCTAATGGTTAACAGAAAAGGTTTTTTGCCTAGTGTATTTCAAAGATGCCATATATCGTAGATGCTAAGGATATTTGCACCTTTCATGCAGGTGTTTCCATGCTAACGCATCATGTGTAGTGAATCTGTGTTTTAAATATTAATCTTGGAGAACTATTTTTCATGCTTGTTTAATTATCTTAAGTGACTAATTAATAGCTATGTCATTTTACATCCTTCCTCCTGAACTGCAATTCAACAAAGCTGAAAGGTTGAGCCAAGAGGCTTCCTCTAATTACTGCTCACAGAACCTGTCACAGAATAAAGTTGTCTGAGACTTTCTAGGCTAAAACCAAACCCCACTCAATAAGTCATAGGCAGTCGTTATATGTTCACAAACAGCATTGTTGAACTGCAAGCCATCCTGCCTCCTCTGTAGATCTTTGTTGATTTTGTATGTGTCTAATAAACAGTAGAGGTGAAATCACACTAGACTGCCCTGTGATCATGTATAGTATCCCTCTTCTTAAATTCATTTCCACCTTTGTTGATCCCTTCATAGTTTCTTCTAGTCTTTTCTTCTATCTTTGCGTTTTGATTCATTTGTGCTGCAGTCATGTTGTGAGAAAGATGATGAGCTTTCCATTACGCTACCAAAATAAAATGTAAATAAAAACAAGATTCAGTGATGTGCAAATCAAACTATATATTTCATTGAAGATAGTACAAAGACAACAAATCCAATATTGAAAGAGAGAAATTGTATAGTTTTTTGGAAAATATATGCCCATTTTTAGTTTGACGCCAACAACACGTTCCAAAAAAGTTGGGACGAGGGCATGTTTACCCCTGTGTTGCATCACCTCTTCTTTTAACAACACCCTGTAATTTTGGGAACTGAGGAGACCAACTGCTGAAGTTTTGAAAGTGAAATGTTTTCCCACTCTTGTTTGATATAATATTTCAGCTGCTCAACAGTTCAGGGTCTCCTTTGTCCCATGTTTCATTTCATAATGTGCCAAGAGTGGTCTTTAGCCCAGGGGACACGGTGACCATGACTTCCAAAAAGAAATTCAAAATGTTGATTTGACGGGCCACAGGACACTTTTCCTCTTCCCTTCAGTCCATTTTAAATGAGCCCAGAGTAGGTGGCTGTATTTCTGGATCCTGTTTATATTTGGTTTCTTCTTTGCGTTTTAGAGTTTTGATTAGCATTTGTGGATCCAACAACAAACTGTTTTCACAGACAGTGTTTTTCAGAAGTGTTTCTGAGCCCATGCAGTGGTCTGCTCTACACAATCATGTCTGTATTTAATGCAGTGCTGTCTGAGGGCCCAACGATCACAGCCAGCAAATACTGGTTTTTGGCCTTGTCCCTTGTGTACAGAGATTTCTCCAGATTTTCTGAATCTTTTAATGTTATTATCTAGATGTTGAAAAGCAAGTTCTTTGCTATTTTATGTTGAGAAATGTTATTCTTGAATTGTTGCACTATTTGATCATGCAGTCTTTCACAGAGTGGTGAAGCCCTCCTCATATTCACTTCTGAAAGACTCTGGGATGCTTTTTATACCCAATCATGTTATTGACCGGTGTTTTTTTAAGCATTACCACAACTTTACCAGCCTTTCTTTGCCCCATCCCAACTTTTTTGGAACATGTTGTTGGCATCAAATTCAAAATGGGCATATATTTTTCAAAAAACAATTACATTTCTCTGTTTCAACATCTGTTGTCTTTGCAGCATTTGCAATGAGATATGGGGTTAAATGATTTGCACATCATTGCATTTTGTTTTTATTTACATTTTTCTCAGCGTCCCAATTTTTTGGAAATGGGGTTATGCAACAGTCCACTGAAAATTATTATAAGTCCAAGAATCATCAGTAAGTCCTATGTGATTCTGACGCATGCACAGACAGTTGCTTGTTGTTGCTCAGTAATGGGAATCACAACTCTGTTTTTGTTTGTGTTTTTGGAGAAATATGTGATTTTAAAGTTAGACACAGCACAAAAATTAGACTCATTCGATTCAACTGGACACAGACCTGCATTCAGGTTCAGGTTTTAAATGGTCGTGTACATCCTGGAGGGTCTGGAGTGCATTTCTACACAAAAATAATGCAGATTTTACTTGTTCAAATCATACAAAACTAATTGAAGTGTAGAGGTACAGTGCTGCCCCCATGTGGTTAGATATTCATTGTACATATTGAAAAGGCAATAGAACTGGAGTGTGGAACTGTTTCCTCTGCTCTAACATGCCAACGAAACATATGCACTTCAAGAAAGTGGTACTTTACTTTTAAGAACCATGAGTTCTACATAGAACCATTTACACACTTAAATGCTTCTATAGTATCAAAAGGGTTCCTCCACTGTTATAAATTAAAAAAAACACATTTTGGTACTATTTAGAATAATTTTCAAAAAGGTACCATGGAGAACCATATACCACACATTCTCCATCAATCTGAAGAACCATTTCACCGTTTTACAGATGTGTAGTAAAGGTATGTTTAAGAACAACTATGCAGGAATCTGGTCCTCCAGGACTACAGAATCCCACCACTGCAATAGGAGATCCACTTAAGTAAGATTTGGCAACATACTAAGCCAGTCAAATCAATATGAGGTATCCAACATGAGTAATTCAATGCTTTTTAATGCACTAGGGGAGTTTTGCTTTCTAATGGTTTTGCTCCTCCCACAGGCATGTACTGGAAACCAGAAAACCATCCAGTTTCAAACTTTTCAGAGTTCTTATTAAATTCAAGTTTGGACAAAAGTAGTGCACAAAAGAACAAATTCACTTGGTTGATTCTGAAGGGGCGCTGATCCAATCCAGTTGATTAAATGAGTAGGAGTAGTGTGCTCTAGCCCACATGAAATCTGTAGCCACTCTAGACTTTTGAGGTTAAGACTGGACACTCCTAAAGCCTAAAGCAGGCTAACAGCTAACAGCTTTATTCTTTAGTGCACTTTAAGCACGCAAGCTCCTCTGCTGCATCTGATGCCTGTCGCTACTTACTTTCCCTCCCACACCTCCTGAAAGTGCGCTACCAAATGGTTCCTTAGGACCCCCTAATGACAAAAGACAAATATTATCTCTCCTGCATGGGAAGAGGAATTTCACCGATTTTTCAAAAAATGTTGGCATAATTCAGTCCTTAAAATGTAAATTACGTCATTCAGAATGGTTTGATGTGAAATGGCTCATACTAGAGAAAGCTACTGAATCTTCACAGTAGTAGTGATAGTGACCAGACATCTAAAACACACTCACCACTATTAAGAGAGACACTGCTTTTGCACAAGCCTTGATGCATTATTTTCCAGCTGTTGTCAGCCACAGTCATTCTGTCCACAAACAGCTCGCTCTCTAACCAGCTCATGTCTTTCTCTCTGACCACACATCTATACACACCCCCAGGGCGGTTCCTTGCCCTGCCCACTAAAGAGTCCATAGCAAAACGGACCAAGTGCACTAAATGCTAGAGAACACATCACCCAAAATTAACATGCCGAAACATTTCATACACTCGCCACAGTATTTTTAAAATTGATTTATGGCAGAGGGCGTTTTGAGGCAACTGTTTTTCTGAGTCCTGTTTTTCAAAAGTACATACAAAAATGTGAAGATTCACTGATTGTTTTGGATTGTAAATAAAATGGCTATACATTTGCAAGCCCTGGTTCCCGTCACCACCACTGCACAGAAATTCTGAATTGGTAAGCTTCTCTGCAATGAATCACGTCACAACAAACCACTCTAAGACTTTGTTTAGCAAAAAACTGACTGAACTGACTAAAACTGAAACTAACAAACACACAGAATCTTATTATCCTGCTTGCTTTACTTTGCATTACTTTCGCCAAATTGCTTTCCACACGCTTAAACCTTTCTCTCTCTTAGGTACAAAGGGTGGAGTTGAAAATTTCCCTCCAACCGGCCACCACCAGGGGGCACCATGTCCTCTCTCACCAGCCCAGGAAGGCTTACAGTCTGTGGTGAAAAGGACAGGTGTGGATGGGGCTGGTCTGGAGGACAGCTTCGAGGGCTATGCAGCCGAGCTTCGTCATTGCCAGAGTAAAATGAGGAATGGCACTTACCCCTCCATCGACCCCACACGG
Organism: Pygocentrus nattereri; assembly: GCF_015220715.1. NCBI lineage: Eukaryota > Metazoa > Chordata > Actinopteri > Characiformes > Serrasalmidae > Pygocentrus > Pygocentrus nattereri. The sequence goes on from NC_051212.1 coordinate 32,121,987, forward strand.
CCCCTCAGCAGCCTGTCAGACAAAAACAACACAGTTCAGTACAAAGCCACATTTGTATGAAAATGGGCGTCAGGCTACGTAGTGGTGATTTCTCAGAAACTTTCGAGGGCACAAGTGGAGAAACTTCAGTGCAACAAAAGTAACTTTGTACAAATGTATTTTTAATTACATTTCATAACTTATTAAATAGCGGCTTTTTTTAGATACAGATCAACTAAGCTGTTATAAGAGTATAGGTTTCTCAGCATCCATTTGAAGCCTGGCCTCACCGCTTCCTGTTCATTTCAATGGAGAGCTCTGCTGTGGTGCATGATGCTTCTCAGTTCAGCAAAAACGTTAATCAGATTTTAAGTTTATGCAAATGAGCGCTGTTGTGTTTAGCCAATCGCTCAAGAGTAGGTTGGTCTTTGTCACAAACTCCAGACAGAACAGAGGCTTTCTCTCTTTCTCTTCTTTGAATTCATGACAGTTTAGTACAATAATTATACAGAGCTGTTGACAGGATCTGGAGGGAAGATGTTCGACTGGATAAAGTTTACATAGTTCAAGTGGGAAAACTGAAAGCATACAAAGCTTTAAGATTACTTGCTAAGGTAGCTAGCTTGCTAGTGAGCTTGAATGAGCTAACTTTCTAACTTGTCAATGACTGATGCATTCTGAAACTTCTAAAAACATAAAGGTCTGTACTTATTTTCTGTGCAAGCTTATTTGTTGCTTTATAATACATAAGAAACTGCACCAGATGTGTCGCCAGTGGCGAACAGAGGGAGCCGATGAGGTGGAATACAGCAAGACAAGATACAAGTGGACACGTATCATTATAGATCAATGTAGCAGGCGTGATTACAACCAATAGAACAGTTTACATCTGCTGTTAGAAATTTGAATGTGTATGAATTGTACATTGGAATAATTAATGTGTTAATAGCTGAAAATTAAAAGTTTTCAATGATTTTCAATCATTCTAAGAAACGGCCTTTCCCTTGACAATGCCTTGTCTAAATACATGTGCAATACCAACTTTGCATGTCTTTGCAAACATGAATTTAGATGCTATGAGAATTATTTTGAGTGATAATGAATTCCATGTGTTGCTCTTTTAATGTAGTCTGAAACGGTATCTGTGGCATTTCTCATTTATTCACTTGCCATTCATTTCATTTATACAGGGGTGAATTAATGCACTGACCCCAATGAAGGCATGAAAAATTAAATACAACTGTATATAAGTAAATAAAGCAACAACGGCATGGCAGAAATGAGCAAGAGTAAGTAAAACAGACAACTCTCATCTATCAGGTAGTTTAAAAGTATTTTAAGCTGACAAAGTAAAAAAATGTAGTTTAACTCTGAATTAAATATGCTACACTAACAGGGCATTGGTTTTAGCAGCTAAACATATAGATTATATAACCATGATCTAATACCAATAACACACACACACACATTTTCTAAGCCACTTCTCCCTCAGGGTCGCGGGGGGTGCTGGAGCCTATCCCAGTGGTCATCGGGTGGAAGGCAGGCATACACAATCACATACACACTCACACCTAGGAACAATGTAGCATGTCCAATTGGCCTGACTGCATGTCTTTGGACTGAGGGAGGAAACCCGGAGAACCTGGAGGAAACCCACGCAGACATGAGGAGAACATGCAAACTCCACACAGAAAGGACCCCGGTCGCCCGGCCGGGGAATCGAAACCTTGCTGTGAGGCAACAGCGCTACCCACCACACCACCTTTGTCTGTTTTCCAAAGAAAGACAATCTGTATTTCTATATTTTAAAAATCCCCATCAATTCTTGGTCATTTTTATGTAAAAACTCATTAATGTATGCAGTAAAGGATAGCCAGTCATCGATCCAAATTCACAAATATTTGCGGTTTTAAACAGGACCAGTAAAGTATTTTCTGTTTCATTAAAAGTACCAATTCAGTAAGACCTGAACAGCAATGTATGTTTTGTTCTCTCACCATTCAACACTAGTTTCAGACTTTAACATTTCTGCAAGAATTTACTTTCTGTAAATAGTTCATGACAGCAGTCACAGAGGAAGTAAATAAATTCATTACAGAATTTGGGATGGTTTTCAATGAACAAGAGCACGTTGAGTTCTATTAATAAGATCATTATGGAACCAACTGTGCACACTGGTAAAAGTGGATAGAAAGCAGTCTTTATTTAAGCCAGTCATGATCAGCAGGATCAAAAGCCTTTGGCCTGGTCTAAAATTTGACTGCAAAGTATCTAAAACATTATACTAAGTTATGCAAGAGAACATAGATAAGAAACTTTACAAAAATTATGTTATGATCTATTTAGGCCCAAGGCATTAACTGAGATATTAGTAAGACAAATAAACACAAAACCATCGTATATAAAGCACTTTCAAGTTGTGAGGCGACTGTTACAAACCCTGACCCTAAAATTTAAATTAGTTCTGTTCTTAGGTAAGAACAGAATCTACACACACATACAAGAGCACAAAGGTGTGCACAGTTCTGCAGTTTAAAAACACATCATGGATCTGACGTAGATTTTTTCTTAGAACCTTTCTCAAGTCCACAAAAATCTTAAGAAGATATCAGTGAATGAGTCCCAATCCTCCCCATATGGCATACTGCTACCGTCTAGAGTCCAGAGCGGATTATGTCACTTAAATTGTAGCTTCAATAAAAGTTTCATTAACATTTAGATGTTTTTATACAGTGCTGTAAATTACTTTTTAGAAAACATCTAGATCTCTCAGTTTATGAACCAACTGATAGATGTTTTTGAACATTAAAAGAGGCAGATCTTGATCCCTTTATTGGTTGATGATAAAATCTATGAATGGAAAGGTCATTTTTAAGGTGTATTTTGAGGTGAAAACTCAGGCAATAATTTGTGAAAACAATGCAGAAGAACAGTGCAGAGCAGCTGTGAACTGTGAACAGCTGTTCTTCACTGTCGGGATCTTATTCTTTTGGAACATTGTAGCTTCCAAAAAATAGAGGCATAAGAAAATGTGTATTCATCATTAACTGCTTAATCCAGATAGGGTCGTGGTAGCAGCTGGGAGAGCAGAGAATCCCAGGCAAACAATAATTGTACGTTTAATTCACGCACTGTTCATTTTTTTATTTTGTTTCAGATGGGTTCTCATTGTGTGTGAGTGGCATATGAATCCTCTCAAACATGCAAATCATGCAAAGCTTCACTGGTTGCTGCTTACTGTGCACACCTGAGGATTCATTTCTTATAAAATCATTCTGTTCTTACAGTCTCTGGAATGAATCCAGGATGCTGTTTTGTTTGCCCAACAACCAATTAACTAAAGCTTTTCTACTACTTTTCTCCTGCCTTACAAGTTTTTTATTATTTATGGCCCCTATATAGATTCATTTAAATGATTACACTTTATATTAGGTCATTCATATCTGTTATTGTTGCATTATTCACAAGATCTGCTCTGGTTATGACTTGCGGTCGTATCAGATGCATTCGGTCTGAAAGTTAAAGCTAGGGACACTGTAAAATGTATATAATCTGAGCTCAAAAGTGACATTCAGTTTAAGAGCAGTCTGTGATGAAAATGAGGTTGAAGCATGTCAAACTGAAATCATATGCACCAGGTATCAATTATTAGAGCACTGATAGAGAATATCTTGGAAGAACTTGTCTTATGTAAACTTCAAATATCTGGTCTAATCTACAGATAACTGGTGGATCTACGTGGCGGCTTGAGGCTTTGTAGTGCTTGCCACCCCACTTCCATTTCTGCAGCCCATAATAATATAATGTCTACACTCCCATAACTCTTACAAAAGGAAAGACTGTCAATCTAAATGTAAAACAAATGTATGTGTAGTGCTGCTCATTCACATGCAAGAAACTGAGACATGCCCCTGTGGTTCTTGCCTAGAGAACATCCAGACAGCATTTCAGTAATCCAGCCTTGAGGTTTTATCAACATGAACCAGCTTGTCTGCATCCTGCATTTCTTAACTTGACAATAATGTGAAGATGAAAAAAGGCTATTCTAGTAATTTTGTTTATGTATTTGTGGAGGAGGGGGCGTGGTCGAGTGTCGATTGTGGGACGGAGAAGCCGGTCTGGCTGAACCAGCGGGCTAAGTAGCTGATGATGCTCACCTGTGCCTTGTTTCTGCCAGCCTACTTATAGTCATCTCTCCCTTCAGTAGGCAGCAGAGCCATGAGAGAGAAGGAGACCAGTGAATGCGTGAGAGCAGAGCAGAGCCGGGCCAAACCGGGCCAACTGAGTGGAGCTAAATGAGCGGAAGAGAAAAAGGACTGAAAGTCCCAGCGAGTCGTGCCTTATTTTGTAGGCTGAAAAGCTGAGTGTTTTGTTTGAAACAATAAAAGAGAGCTCTTTTACGCCCCCGGCGTCTTTCCTCTGCCTGCCGTTAAAAGTCGTTACAGTATTGTTTATATTCGCATATGTGCATCGAAGAACATATCAGGATCTATCATGTTACCAAGGTTTTTAAGTTTTAGCCTTATCCAGACTTTCTGGACTGACATCCAGACTTTATCTTTCCACCATCCTCAATCTGCTACTGAGTTGCAATTTGTGTGTCATCAGCGTATTAGTGCTAATGTTAATGCACATACCCTTCCACTTATAAATGTCTCCAAACTCAGGCCGTAATTTTATTTATTTAGTCCTTTGACTGTTCATCTAATAAAAGGAATTATGTAATACAATATTAGGCATAATCAGTATCCTTATATCAGGCTAGAGAGAAAGACTAAACGGAAAACAACTTCAGAAACCAGTTTAGAAGAGAACACTCCGAGTTTGTTTTTCAAGCTTACAATAGTGGTCTCCGGTTACAAAATCAGTAGTCCCCCAGTACCTAACACATTATCATTCATTGATACATGAGGTAAACCAGTGAGCAATGACAAGATCTACGGGACACATCAGTGCCCAGGTTAAATCAGAAGGAAATGCTTAGAATGTGTGGAATGGGTCGCACTCTACAAACAAACAATCTTGTGTATCTTAAATACATTTCTTTTCTCAAGGGAAATGCACATATTTGTACCTTTTCATTACCTTCTGTTCTGAAACAGAACAATAAAACAAAAAGCCTGGAGCCAAGAAACAGTGTGTGGCATCAATATAACTTAAACATACAGAATCGTAATAGATGTACAATTATGTTCCCTAACTAAAGCTACTGTAGACATGGCAAGGGCAGCACTGGGTAGCACCCCAGTAAGAGGGAGAATGCATGCAGCTATAGTCAGTTATAGTCCTCACTTAAGAATCGATAATATTTCACTATAGGGTACAAATTTTAGTTCACACACAGGTCAGATTTCAAAGTTCTCATAAGAAACCTGTTCTGGAAAAATTACTTTCCTTTCAGGAGATCTCTCCATCCACGCAGAGTCACCAACTCTCCAAAACTATAATTACAGAGCTGTGTGTGCCTGTACACCTGACACTTACCGGCATTGTTCACCTTGAGTGAATAGGTGTCTTGCTGATGTATTTTAAGATGTTTTCTTCCTCCTTCTTTTAAATACAAAGACTAATGTAAAGGAAAGGCACACAAGAAACTGACTGTTTAACTATACATGCTTTCGCTGGCAGGTTAGTGTGCATTTTTTATTAAATCCAAAAGAAACTGTTCTTGAGGTTTTCTGCATTCTACTTAAGCAGTAGTTAGAACAAATTAAACCCACCTAAGAGGGAACAATCATTTTTGATTTTTGCCCACCTCTGCTGACGGATTCAAACTGATTTCAGTTATGGGATTGACTAGTTATTTTTAAGACTGATGAAAGTCAGTTGGTCTGGATGTTTGGTCGCCTGTTGGCATATTGATTTGATGAAGCCTTGATGTGGATTGTAAAAGGAATTTTCTGATCTTTCTGATCTGATCTTTATGGCGATCTGTTCTTCACTGAGACTGCGTGGGACGTGCTTACAAGAAATACTGGCAGCCTTGGTAAGCAGTAGCAAAAATACTATAAAAACATAAGAATGTTCATGGCCACTTGATCTAAATGTTTTGTGGTCTGTTGACTAATGACTAATGATGATCTTGATGTCTTGTTTCTCTCTGAGTGTAGTTACAGTTTGTCCACAATAACTGGTAATAAGCAAAAGATTTTATGAAAAGATCTTTGTTGTTTATCAACTTGATCACTAAATTCTTATTCTAGAAATTTGGGCATCATTTTTGTTTCTTAAATAAATTTCTCAATGGATATAAAAAGCTGGCACATGTCTGCTATTTTAAATTGAGAAATATAACTAAAGTCAGAAAAAATGCATTGATTTCATAATACAGAGATGATTACTCATGCTTTTATACTGTCACAGTTAGAATATTATAATGTTTTATTTACATGTCTTAGTCAAGGAGCTATGACAGGTTCCAATTGGTCCAAAATGCATGTCTACTACGAGGACCAATAGCAGGGAGCATATTACAGGAGTATTGGCATCACTGCTACCTGCTAACTTATAGGGTAAACTTTTAAATCTTGGTCCTAATGTACCAGGTGGGAATGGAAATGGACCAGAATATATTTCTGAGTTGTCCTGTTTTCAAATACTTGGGCACTGAGGTCCTCCAGCCAAGGATTCTCAGTAGTCCCTAGGAGTAAGCAGAAACAAAAGGGCAATTGTGTGCTTGTGGTTTGTGCTCCTAAGCTATGGAATAATCTGTGCTTAGATGTTAGACTTGCTGGATACAAAAGCTGTTTAAAAAGGTTAAAGCACATCTTTATGCTTTAACCTTTATGGATGGACACAGCTCGTTTTCAGTTTTTTATTGTTTTACAGCACTTTGTAGTGTATTTTGAAAAAGTAAATAAATAAATGTTTACTTATTGAAAAGCTGAGACAAATTTCACCTTTCAAAATACTTAAATATAGGCAACATTAAGCAATAAGCCATGAGAGGCAGTGTGTTACTGCGATTTTGTTCCCCGCTAAGCACAAAACCTGACAAAAGTGGCTTATTGCTTTTAGAAACTGGCAAACAACATAAAATATGATAAAATACAGCACTTTTCAGAAAATAATTTCTTCTTATTATTAAACCATCGACATAAACAAGTATTCCACCAAGCAATGTAGCTCCTTTAGAGCACGGTATCACTGCCAAGCAACCATGGACCTCTGAATGAGGAGAACATTGCTGTATACTACGGTCATCTCATGAACTTTTTCTTTTTTTGCTGTATAATAATAAACGTAAAAATAACAAAGCACTGTTTAATGCAAAAACTTGTTTTATAAGAACGTTTTGGTCACCAGATTATCACTGCAAGTCTTAGCACCAATCCAGCAGCCCTTCTCTTCTTGTGCTGGGGCTGAATCTCAAATGGCTCCCTGCTCCCTACATAGTGCACTATGTCGGAATTCAAATACTGGATTCTGCATCCCAATGATGCAAAATATAGCTAAGAAATAGTCATTTGGGACTCCATGCTCTATAAATTTTAACAATTTTAACATTTTACCACCATTTTACAGTGAATTACACCATAAGTACTTTTAGCCTGTGATTTTAATGATGGACTTGTTTAGCCTGTTAGCTGTCTTTTAGCCTGTTAGCTAGCTGACCAGCCTAGTTCTAGTTCAGAACATAATAATAATAACAGTAATAATAATAATAATAATAATACATGACATTTGTATAGTGCTTTTCAAGGACCCAAAGACGCTTACAAATTACAATTAGTGGCACAAGAAATAAATACATAACAACACACAAACATAAGTCGCCAGCCGCACAGTTTAAACAGAAAATGGGTTCTTGATCCAACACTCAGTGGTCCACACGAGCTGCAATGGATTAAAAAATGATTCCATTAACAGCACCATTTTTTTTGTCTTCTTTTCATGCCTTAGTGTAGTAACATACGATTCAGTTGCTGTGTGACAGACACAGATGTGTGTATATCATGGATTTTACAATGGCTTCAAACCGGCTCAGCCAATCAGATTTTAGGACCAGAATGACACGTTTTATAATACATTTCAAATAACTGTAATTGAGATGACAAATGTGCAAAGAGAATGCGTCAGAGAATACACTACTGAGATGAGAAAATAAGAGGCAAAACTTTTGAGAGGCGCAGGTTTAGGACTTGCAGTGACCAAGTGTCCAAAACTACACACATTTCTACACACAACTTCAAAACTAGACAGCAAATTTATCCCAACACATTTTTTGAAGGCTTGCCAGAAGAAACACCTGTGGCTGTCAAACCACAAACAGAAGAATTTGTAGTTGAATGTTCAATGGAACTTTGAATGACACCTCCTTCTATGAAAGCAGAGCTTTCCTTCGGTGATTCTGTCATAAAAGAGTAAACGTTATGCAGAAAAGAAGCCAAGTCCCACTCTGAAGTGGCAGTGATGTGAGGTTGTCTAAATCCAAAAACCATGGGAATGAATTAGGATACACAGCACCATGCACTTCTGTTAATTCCAGTAGACAGGGTTGTAGGTAGACATTACAGACTATACATATATACATATATATACAGCATATATTCAAGTGTTCATCATAAAATAAAGATGTACAGAATATGATTCTTCAATCTTTTTCAAAGAAGTCAATAATTCTGGAGGACACAGTAACATGACTGCATGCCTGATTACATATTCCCTCAATGTACAAGGGCTACAGCTTGTACACCTAAAATTGCCATTACTTATTAGTTCCAATATAAAGCATCCAAATAATTTAAATCCTTATAACACTGAATCTCCTTACAGTTAGTGGAATTAAATAAATGGTAAAATGAAAGGTGAGGGAAAAGTCTCATTGCCTGAACTGGTCCTTTGTCATAAGGAGTCTCCCTCTAAAAAGATGAAACACATTCTCTAAATGTGCAAATACATGTGCAATATGCACATCAATTCTGTAACATCCTTTTAGTTGAGTGAGGCAAATAGACTCACAATTACAAACTAGCTCAATTTTTCTTTTTTCAGAGAAAAAGTCAAGATTTCCAGGACAGCTACATTGCAAAGCAAAAACACCAGTCACTGGATAAAAAGGCAAGCGATCAGCTAGACCAGTTCAGGGTTTGGAAAACAGTACTTAAACTGTTTGCTGGTTGATATTTAGTCTTAATGAAAAATGATATGACAAAACAGTATCCGATCTTATTATAGTATGGTTTGAGATCAAGGCATTGTATGGATTATTGTGGGAAAGCATGTTTTTCCCTAACCACTTCTCAAACACCTGGAAAACTAAGCTTCTACACTGGCTACTATAGCTAAACACAGCTAATCGCTGCATCTTTGAAAGCTAACCATCATAACTTACACCGCACATTAGCTGCAAATGTCTCAACTAAATGCCTGCAATCTTAACCTGAATATTAACATGATCTGCACCACAATTGTCAAATACATATTCTCTTCTGCATTTCAGATCAGATTCAGTCATGCTCTTCTTGCTGCTCCTGTCAGGTCAGTGATGATTGACTTATTTTGAGCCCTGTGATGTTTCAGCATTTGTGCTCAGCTCTCTATGATGCTATATTTTATATGCATTGTATATATTGTTTTATATAGGACTCTGCACACTTCCCTGCACACTCAGCGGTAAGCGAATAGTTTGTACATTTTGACAGTCATTACAAAATCTTGCACAAGAAATGTGTTTTGCTGTGGGTGATGCTTATAAACACACAGTGTTTTGGATTTTGATTCACTCAGAGATTGTAACAGATTAAGGATTTTATTGGCGAGAAACCAGCATGATGTGACTAACTTTATTACAATTTAGGGTAAACCGTGTTTGTTATTTTCTTGGAGGTGCATCCTCTCAACTGCATGTAATCAAAGCAGCATCAATAGCTTATGCTTACATATTTCAGTGTTGCCAGAGGATAAGAACACCTGCAGCTGATCTGGGTGGGAAAACAGCTTCTGCACTGATCTGAATTCAGGGCTGCTAACAGACCATTACAAAAGGGCAGTTCTTATCTAATGTGAATATCTAATCTAATGTCTAATGTAAATCTAATGTAATGTCTAATGTTAAATCTGTTTTGAATTCATTGTCTTCGTGATGTTATACACCTACCTATTAAACCTACGACTGGTTTTCAGATTAGTCTTTCAGATTACTTCTGACTTCTACTACGTCATAAAGGCACAGTAACAACAGCAGCTTGTCTAGTTTTAAGGGATATTTTAAGGGATAAAGAGGGAAGAAAAACCACCATGTGATTTTATACCATTTTGAGTGGGAGTTGGAAAATCTTTAACATACTGGACAACCAATGAACAAATGCTCCTTTTTCTTACATTTTTCTGACTGAATTCTCTGACAATATCTTTTAAATCCACAATGTAGGAAACAATATGCAAACATTTATTTTCATGTATTGCTTTATGCATACTGCCATCACCACTGACACATTTCCACTGGACATTTTAGACTGGACAAACTATATACACACACCAACCACTAATTACATATGGCTTGTGGCATAACTGATGTCAGCCTAACATCTGGATATGATTAAATACCACATGGTGCATTTGTTCACCATCCAGATACATGGTGCACGTATGACCTGCATGCTGCTCCCCCTATATAAACACAGTTCAGCAGTTTTTGGATGTGAGGAGCGTTGAACAATAAGGCTTTTCTGCTAAACCATTCCTGTTTTTATTGAAAAACTGCACATGTGTACCACTGCTAAAGCTTCACTGAAGAGAAGTTGGTTCTGGAAAAAGCTGCTTACCTCTTTTCCTCTTTTCCATTAATTTGATTAATTACTTTTGAAATGAGGAGACTGTATAAAGTTGGAATGACTGCTTTGTATGTAGTTTGACTAACATCGATGCTGCTTAACCCATTTATGTCCATACACAAATTTTTACATTTCCTTAACTACAGCGGTTCATAGAAAACCACGAGCACAAACCTAAAAACAAAATAAAAAATGGTCATTTCAGTGATTTTATGTATTTTCATGAAAAAATGATGTTCTGTTTATCATAATTTGATTATATCTTGTGAAGTGATAAAATCTGTATATATATATATATATATTATATATATATGTAGATGGTGTACTGTATAGAAACTGGATATCAAACAGATAAGAAAAAGAAGAAGATTAAATTTAGGTGTCAACATGTTTTAAATACAGGGTGGGCCATTTACATGGATACACCCAAATAAAATGGGAATGGTTGGTGATATTAACTTCCTGTTTGTGGCACATTAGTATTTGGGAGGGGGAAAACTTTTCAAGATGGGTAGTAACCATGGCGGCCAGTGTGAAGTCGGCCATTTTGGATCCAACTTTAGTTTTTTCAATGGGAAGAGCGTCGTGTGACACATCAAACTTACTGAGAATTTCACAAGAAAAACAACGCTGTGCTTGGTTTTAACGTAACTTTATTCTTTCAGGAGTTATTTACAAGTTTCTGACCACTTATAAAATGTGTTCAAAGTGCTGCCCATTGCGTTGGATTGTCAATGCAACCCTCTTCTCCCACTCATCACATACAAACAATTACTTTCTGAGTGATAACATGATAAGGAATCATGTATATAGTATATACACTAGTATATACACTATATAGCAGTATATAAAAAGCAGCAGAGGCACCATTACTCCTTCAACTTGAACTGAAAAATTCTGGATAATAAACAGTCTTTCACCATTAAAATAAGTGGTCAGAAACTTGGCAGCACAGTGGCGTAGTGGGTAACACTGTCGCCTCACAGCAAGGAGGGCCTGGGTTTGATTCCCCGGCCAGGCGACCGAGGTCCTCTCTGTGTGGAGTTTGCATGTTCTCCCTGTGTCTGCGTGGGTTTCCTCCCACAGTCCAAAAGACATGCAGTCAGGCCAATTGTGTAAAATGATCAAATTGTAAGTCGCTCTGGATAAGAGCGTCAGCCAAAATGCCGGTAATGTAATGTAATGTAATTAAAGCGGACACATTTTTGTCTATGATCTATGACTTTTGTCTCTGCAGAAATTCCATTTTCCTCCATTCCAACTCTTTCCTCAGATGTTGTGATAGGCACCACCTCTGCTCCATCAGGTCATGTAACTTCGTCAGGTCAGAGTATATTTTTACTTGGTTGGTATATTCATAGAAATATCAATGTCATATGTATACAAAATACACACAAACACACACACCCATATATATATATATATATATATATATATATATATATATATATATATATATATATATATATAATAAAGATGGTGTACTGTATAGAAACTGGATATCAAACATAAGAAAAAGAAGAAGATTCATTTAAGTGTCAAAATGTTTTAAATAGATCAATTAGTTATGAGGTGAGAAATTTTAAAACTTTGTTTAGACTTTTTCAGTTCATACAAACAATTACTTTCTGGGTGATAACATGATAAGGAATCATGTATATAGTATATACACAGTATGCAAAATGTTGAACACTCATGGTCAGATTACTAGTTTTGTTGATTTTGTAAGTGAAAAGTTAACACATCCTCTACAGAGCACACGCTTCAATATCACATTTTTCCTCTAATGTTACCACCCTATTTTTATTTATTTGCTGAGTTTAAAATATAGAAAACAATAAATATAAAATGTTAGAACACAGACACAGGCATTCCATACCTTTTGCACAGGCAGTATTTTATGTTTTTTCCCCCATATTTTAAATTAGCAAATAAACCACAGCTGTGCATTCAAATGTGCAGAAATGTGTTCTCTGTAAAGGACTTGTTAACTTTTCACAATTGACAAAACGTCATTTGACCAGGGGCACACAAACTTTTAAATGCAACTGTACATATCATCACTTTAAAAATGCAGAGTGCCAGGATGGTTGGTTGCAATATGGACCTCGCTGCTTCAAGGTCTTTACAACAGCAGCAACCTGGAATGCCTCTGAGGTGCAGTTTTTTACACTACATTTTTACAGTTGAATTATTTTACTGTTGACTACAGGCTAAGACTGAAAGTCAAAGTTAAACGTTACACAGCATGACCATGTGATTCAATACTTTCAGCAAAACTGTGTGAACATGGAAGGACATCTTGCATCTGTGCACAGCAGTGAAGAGTACACTTTCATCCAGGACTTGCTAAATGCAACTAATTCAAACACAACATGGTTGGGTGGAACTGATGCTGCACAGGTTCGTATGACAAGATGTATTCCAGTAGTCCAGTAAAGCCATTGCATTAACTGTTAACCATTCACATTTCTTTTCATAGGAGGAAGTGTGGGTGTGGACAGATGGGTCAGCATTCAATTACCCCAACTGGTCTCCTGGACAACCTGATTATCTTGGCTTTGAGAACTGTATAGAGATGACTTTTCCAGGTATCATTTCCTTCAGTCAGTTTTTGAGCTTCTTCTATGATAAATTGATTTCTATTATGATTTCAGTTAATTGATCTACATTCTTAAAAAAAGGTGTCATCAAAGAAGCACTTCTGCTTCCCTAAAGAAGTGTACTTGAAAAAGAGATTTGAGAGTGTAAACATACCCTTTAAAGCTTTAAAGAATCTTCACATAATCTAAAAGTTTCTTATCACTTTAAGGGTTTTTCAGTAACACTTTAATTGAACACTGCTACGTTACATTGACATAATCATGTCATAAACATATCATAGGAGCTGTTTTATGCTCTCATTAGTTGTCATGACATATTGTTCAGTACTATAACACTGTCATGTGACTATATCAAGAAAAATGATATAATGTTTCATGTCATGATAGTTAACTACAGTACACAGCAAAATTAGTATATGATAAGTTGTCAAGGCATCAAATTTTACAGCAGGTGTCATGACATTTACTGCCAATGAGAACATGACATGACAAATTATTGAACAAAGTTGAACAAACATAATAAAATTATGACAGCATGAGACATCTCTTATGACTTGTTTATCATATCTGTCATGATTGGCCCCTCCCAGTCCTCTATGTGCTTTTGTTTTGTTTTGGTCTTGTCCATGTGCTTTCTTTGTTTTAATTCTTCCCTGTCCGGCCCGACAGTTTCTTGACTCCGCCTTTGATTGTTCTCACCCGTGTTATCCACCTGTGTATTGTTAACCCTCATTGTTTCCTGGTATTTATGCCCTGTTAGTTTGCTGGTCTTTGTTTGGTCTTTGTATTGTATTGTTTGTATTGTATTGTTTAGTGTCATTCTTCCAGCCTCCTTTGTGTGTTTATCCTGTGTTTCTTTTTGTCATGTCTGTCCCCTGTTCCATCTGTGTTGGCTCTCTGACCCTGGACCGTTTTGACCCTGATTATGGATTTGCCCCTAATAAATCTCGCTTCTCTCAGCATATGCGTCCACCTTGTCATCGCTCCCCAGCGTTACAATATCAGTGTTTTGAAGCAGGGTTCAAGTAAACTGTTTACACTTTACATTATGTGACTTTAAACTTCAAAAAGGCTCATCACATCTTAGAAAAGAGCACTGCTTTGGTATCACTAATTTTAGGAATATACTATGAAAATGCTCTGAAATGCATGCAGACCTCTCAAAGACTGCACACAATTATACATCTCCTCCTTTCTTTCCTTAGTGTATTGGAATAATGTAGACTGTACTGCACTATTGCCATCAGTGTGTGCCAGTAAGTATTGCAGTGTCTTCAAAATGTTCTGCATGTTAATTTATACTATAAGCACTCTTAATGTAAAGGCAATGCTAGCTCATTTGCTGTGTTCTGTTAGATTAAGAAGTGCTAGAGTTTAATGCTAACAGCAGAGAAAGCAAGATGTAGAGAGGATTAGGGCAAATTTTTAGACAAAACTCTCTTTGTGTATGCCATGGCTGGGGCCAAAAACAGCCCTTTAATAAAGCATGATGGCTTCTGCATCAGCTGTCTTCTTTAACAGCGGTAAAGGCTACAGTAGCAGTGAAATAAACAATATTTAGTCCAGAAGTTTCCTAAATGTTCAGAGCATGGAGTTCAGAGCATGGAGAAATCCTGCCGTAGTAATTTTCTGTTCATTTTCTGGGGTGTTCAGGACTGCAAATAAAAGTTTTTTGGGACATGTTCATAGAACCACAATCATTCACATCCATTCATGTAATGTCACTTTAAAATGCAGAGTGCCAGAATGGTTGGTACCAGTTTGGATCTCACTGCTTCAGGATCTACACTGCAGCAGCAACCTGGAGTTATGCTGAGGTACAGTTTGAAATGTGTTATTATATTTGAAGGAATACTTCGGTGTTTTTCTATCTACAATCCCATTTTCAAAAAAGTTGGGAGGCTCTGCAAAATGTAAATAAAAGGAAAATGCAATGATGTGCAAATAATGTAAATCCTATATTTGTTTAAAATAATACAAAAAATATATCAAATGCTGAAACTGTTCAAGTATAGATATATGTCCATTTTAAATTTAATGCCAGCAACATGTTTAAAAAAAGTAGGGACAGGGACATGTTTACTTTTGTGTTGCTTTACCTCTTCATTTCACAATTATTATATTATAATTTATATTATTAATTACTTTCAGCAAAATTGTGTGGACATGGGAGGACATCTTGCATCTGTGCACAGCACTGAAGAGTACACATTCATCCAGGAATTAGTGCAGAATAAAACTAATTCAAACTCACAAACATGGTTAGGTGGAACTGATGCTGCACAGGTTTGGAAGATACAATATAATTCCAGTAATATTTGTGAATGCACTGTATTAATCTCTTCTTTTTGCAATTTACATCTTTCTTTTTATAGGAGGGTGTGTGGGCATGGACAGATGGGTCAGCATTCAATTACAATAACTGGTCTTATTCACAACCTGATAATGGATATTGGTATAGCGAGAACTGTTTAATGATGAATTTCCCAGGTATAATTTCCTCCAGCCTGATTTTCAGCGAGACTTCTATAATGATCATTTTATATCACTATAAAATGGCTCTTGATCTATAAAATGCTAATAGAACATTTGCACACTTGCAGACATCAATATAATTATATTTTTTCATTCTTATTAGTGAGTTGGAATGACGCATATTGTGGCAATGTGCTTCCATCAGTGTGTGCCAGTGAGTGTTTTATAGGCTTTGATATATTATTTAATGTTGGTTAGAATAACACAGCTCTGAACTTTCAACCACAAATGGATAATCACCATTAATACACAAAAGTTGGATGGCATTCTCTAACAATTAGGCACAGTACACATTATTTTTACTTATAAAACCATTATAAAAAAATTACCACCATATATTTCCACACTTTAGATTCTGCATGTTTTAACTGATTTTGGGCAAACTAGTTAGCAAACCAGTCTTAAAATAACTTCTGCTGTTTCCCTTAGTTATTTTAAATGTTTCATTTCTCATTACTTTGAGTGTGTAATTGTTAGGCCTATTTGCCATTAGAACTAGAGCTGAGAACCCTGCTAGCACTGAGCTTTACTAAGAGCTGTGAAAATGCCCCAGCATAAATTAAAGCATGGTGTACGCCAGACATTTCATTTTCATTTTGTGCCTGAAAATCTCATAATCTTGATTATATACAACTTTGGGCACAACTTCTTTCTTCTGCAGAAAAAATCACTACAATTATTCTTCCTCCAACTACTGTCCCCTCAACTACTGTTCCTTCAAATGTGGCCGTCACAACCTCTGGTCCACCTGAACCAGGTCAGCATGTGTGTTTTTATAGTCTTTTTAATACAAAAGGGTTCAAAGGTCTGAAACCACAAAGGAAGTCTAGCATTTGGTTTTTCATTTAAACCTGGAAATGAACAACAATTTGTTAAGTCCTTTGTACGAGAAGGTACAATTTTTTCACATGTTCAGAGGACTGTGGGATTTGATCTACTCCTCAGTGGCTTCTGCACAAACTTGTGCTCTGGTTGAATGTTGAATGTCAGCCCAAATCTGATTTCAGGCATATCCATATTGTAACCAGATTGATTTTTGACAGTCTGGACAGCAAAAAACACCAAAACATTCAAAGCACACTTTGGTGAGGTGAGGTGTTTTGAACTGCGATTCCAATAGGATGTTTATAAATGTGTCTCAGTTGGAAGTCAAAGTGTCTTCTGCGTCAAGCACAATGCAACAAACAATGTCAAATCCAGAGTGCCTGAAGTGCTGTTATTCAAGAAGAGCACCACAGATTTATGCTTATGAATTTTAAAGAGTTTGGAGGGCGAGATCTTTCCTGCATCAGCATTTTAAATCTGCATCACAAGTGTATCTACGTAGTTACTGACGTCTATGTTGTTACCAGAGCAAGCCATGTAGATAGGCTGGTGATGTCAGAACACAAAAATCCAATCTCATCACTTGCAAATAACACTGCGAACAGTCACCTCAAAACATCTGATTTGAGAAACAAATTGAATTTGCCTGCAGTCTGAACAAAGCTCATGTCAGCTTGAGTACTTGTGGTCATTACAACAACAGGGAGACACAATACTTGTTAAGAATTTCTGAAATTCATGTAAATATTTCAAAGATTCTACATTTCACTCACATTGTTATAGAGGTAATATAACTTGTAATGAACAACTTTGTATTCAATTAGAAAAGAATGCAAAATAGAAGCATTTTGATAGTGGTCTCAGAGTTTTGGACCCCACTGTGTAGACAATATAACGGTCATTAAAGAATAGAATAGAACAAGACTTTTAAAGAAAAGAATAGAACATTAAAGAAAAGAATAGAACTAGACTTTTATATAAAATGTCATGTTTCAGTGCAGCATTATTGGAAGTTAATGTTTCTCTATGGTTCTCCACAGTTAATGTGATGGTCATGCAGCTTAAAGTGAATTCAAGTAAAGACTTGATGAAATCTTACAGTTCACAGCTGTTTCTCCAACAGGTAGTGTACAAAAAGCACTCTTATGTCTTTGTGTTGTTCACTCCTGCTGTATCTGTGCCATTTGTCTGCTAAATAAGTTACACCAATTAAACTTTAAAACAAAGCATAAGTCAATATAAAATTAGTTTGTATTGTTATTAGAAAACGTTAATAATATGTTCACATGAATTCATAGATTTATATGTAAAACGCCAGAGTAACATCTGCCATTTGGCCAACACTGGTCATAATAGGTTGACACAGATTACCAGACCATAGTCTGTCAACTGAATTTTTAATTTATAAATGTTTGTAAAGTCAGGGAAGCTGTATGGTAGATAGATGTACCTACTAAAGATGCTGCAGACTATATACTATACTGAATAACATCTATGTCCATGTGTCCCTACAGCTCAAAGGGAAGCTGATAGACGGAGGACTGCCGAACAACTTTACACTTCGTTTTAGGTCCATTACCAAGAAATCACCCTAGAATTAAGGTGGTTATAGAAACATTAAAATAATTAGTTGCTTATGTTTGAGAGACTCTAACAACTAGCAAAAAGAAATCAGTACAAATCTATAGTGAGTGTGAATTAATGTGATCTTGCTGCTTTTAGGAGATTTTAAAAATGCCAATTCAAATACTTACCTTCTGAATTAAGGTTATATTAGGCATGTGCATAGTGGTTATGTAGGATCTTAATGTACAACCCACTAGTCATGAGTTCCACAGTGATGACTGAATTAAACAGAGTGTATGAAAGTCTGAATGGTTGCATATACCACATATAAAGAAGAGGGAACTGAATGATTTGTATCTGAAACACACTGTCTATTCTGAAATCTTCATTGCAACATAATTTTCTGTTACTGCAAAATAAATAATAAGCAACCTGGGAACCAAAGCTAAAAAAAACATGAGCCACACCAGTGTTACAAGCTATGAACTGAAAACTATTGCATTTCTCAGATATAAACTTTCCTAATCTCATAAAAAGGCTATTTCAATCATGTCTGTACAGGGAGACTCTTTGAGTCGCCACCACCTATTTCCCTAGTGTTTGTTTGATCATAGTCTTTAATGGTTGGCCTCTAATCATTATTTCCATCTGTTGTCAGTTGTTTACACTTATTACTTTGTCCTCTATCTGGAATTGTTTTGTTGTTGTGACTAAATCTCTGCACTTGGATCCTCCCTCAATTTGGAAACATACACTTGAGACAAGACCAGACTTGCGAACAGACACTAATATAACCGCACAGAGCAACTCTACTCCTACTCCTACTGATCAAACAGGTCAAACAAGGGTGAAGAGTGTCAACATAACACATTCATAATATCTTATGTAGCACTTCATAACATTCATTAATGTTCAAATTAACATTCATGAAGTATTCATATTTAACATGGCATTAACATAGACTACTACTATAGATTTTGTGTCTGAGAAACCCTAGGTTCCCACAAAGTTGGGAGTCATGTCAGTCATTTTATAAGACTCTCCCCTACACTGCATTATTCTGCCCCCTTCTTCATCTTTTCAGCTAAGAAATCCAACCAGAATCTGGTTTGGGGAAAAAAACATGCTCTCTTAATGACTTTTAGAACCACGCCACATCAAGGGTCTACATTGGAAGCACTTTTCAAAGATGGAACTATTGCATATAAAGAGGATAAGGTTGGATGAAAATTTAGTTATGTTCCATCTGGACATACTATATTTTCAAAAGTATTCACTCACTCATCCAAATCATTGTATTCAGGTGTTCCAATCACTTCCATGGCCACAGGTGTATAAAACCAAGCACCTAGGCCTGCAGACTGCTTCTACAAACATTTGTGAAAGAATGGGTCGCTCTCAGGAGCTCAGTGAATTCCAGCGTGGTTACATGATAGGATGCCATCTGTGCAGTCCAGTCGTGAAATGTCCTTGCTACTAAATATTCCACAGTCAACTGTCAGTAGTATTATAACAAAGTGGAAGTGATTGGGAATGACAGCAACTCAGCCACTAAGTGGTAGGCCATGTAAAATGACAGAGCGGGGTGAGTGGATGTTGAGGTGCATAGTGCACAGAGGTCGCCAACTTTCTGCAGAGTCAATCACTACAGACCTCTAAACTTCATGTGGCCTTCAGATTAGCTCAAGAACAGCATAGAGAGCTTCATGGAATGAGTTTCAAAGGCCTGGCAGCTGCATCCAAGCCTTACATCACCAAGCGCAATGCAAAGTGTTGAATGCAGTGGTGTAAAGCGCCGCCACTGGACTCTAGAGCAGTGTAGACATGTTCTCTGGAGTGACAAATCACACTTCTCCATCCTGCAATCTGATTCATGAGTCTGGGTTTGCCAGGAGAACTGTACTTGTGTGACTGCATTGTGCCAAGTGTAAAGTTTGGTGGAGGGGGGATAATGGTGTGGGGTTGTTTTTCAGGAGTTGGGCTTGGCCCCTTAGTTCCAGTGAAAGGAACTCTTAATGCTTCAGCAGACCAGGAGATTTTGGACAATTTCATGCTCCCAACTTTGTGGGAACAATTTGGGGATGGCTCCTTCCTGTTCCAACATGACTGCACACCAGTGCACAAAGCAAGGTCCATAAAGACATGGATGAGTGAGTTTGGTGTGGAAGAACTTGACTGGCCTACACAGACTCCTGACCTGAACCCGACAGAACACCTTTGGGATGAATTAGAGCGGAGACTGTGAGCCAGGCCTTCTTGTCCAACATCAGTGTCTGACCTCACAAATGTGCTTCTGGAAGAATGGTCAAAATTTCCCATAAACACACTCCTAAACCTTGTGGAAAGCCTTCTCAGATGAGTTGAAGCTGCTATAGCTGCAAAGGATGGGCTGACATCATACGTCAGTGTACAACTGGACTCTGTAGTCAAGGTGGCCAAGAGCAAGATATTACACAAACTGCTCTCCATTATGGAGGATTATGGCCACCCACTACACACCATCATCATGGACAGGAGGAGCATGTTTAGTGGCAGGTTGCTGTCACAGAGCTACTCAACTGACAGACTCAAGAGATCCTTTGTCCCACGAGCCATCAGGCTCTTCAAATCTCCCCAGGGGGGCCAAAAGAGAAGAGAGAAGAGGGAAGAGGAGAGATGAGGACTGAATCTGAATCTCATGTTAAATCATAGGTTTTATCTCATGCACATATGGACACCTTACTGTATATATTGCACTTTCTGTAGCCACGATCGCACATCTTGCACACTTCACACTCCACACTAGACAATTTATATTGTACTGCCACTTTCATTTCAGGTTATAGATAGTATTCCAGATTTTTGTATTTTTTTATTTGTAAATCTATCTATCTATCTTTAACCCTATGGATTAAGAATGAGATCTCACTCAATTTCATATGCGTGTGAAGGCAGATGAGCGAATACTTTTGGCAATATAGGGTATATAAGGAGCTGAACCGTATGAATGGCTGACTTTACAAACAAAACAGCAGATACATCTTTATCACTCAGGGAGCTGAGTAATGTAATGCTTAGGATGAACAATCCTCAGAAAACAATATGTAATGTTAGTCAACTGTCATCAAATCCCCATGCAGGTAAGTTGGTTTCTTATTCAAATTTTCAGTGCTGCTGCTGAGGTGAATTTTGCTTGGTAGTCACAGTTTACTGACAAAGTTGTGGGATCTCATTGCAAAGAAAAATAGGACAGCAAAACACCTGAATATTCTTGAGCAGCAAATCTGTATGAACTGAATGTTTATAGGCCTGTCACTGCACAATCCCCTGGACAAAAGAGACACGTGTTTGATGCTCACGCTGGTCAAATGCTGCAGCTATACAAAGAAGTACAACCCTAATTTCAAAAAAGTTGGGACGATGTGTAAAATGTAAATAAATGTAATTAAAAACAGAATGTGATGATTTGCAAATATCATTGACCCATATTTTATTCACAATAGAACATAGGACAAATATCAGATGTTTTCATTTCATGAAAAATATTAACTAATTTAGAACTTGATGGCAGCAACAAATCTCAAAAAAGTTGGGACAGGGCCGTGTCTACCATTGTGTACCCTCTTCTTTTAACAACAGTCTGTAAACATCTGGAGAGTGATTAATTCCAATTGTCCCATTCTTGCTTGATGTCCAGGGTGTAGTTCACTGGATTTTTCGTTTCATTATGAGCCAAATGGTTTTTAGCAATGAAAGGTCCAGCAGGTAGGCCTCTCTTCTGCAAAGCCAAGCTGTTGTGGTGGATGCTAGTGTAGTTTAGCATTGTCTTGCTGAAATATACAAGGCCTTCTTTGAAAAAAACGCTGTCTGGTTGGCAGCATATTTGACCAAAACCTGTATACTTCGTTCAGCATTAATGGTGCCTTGACAGATGTGCAAGACACATATGCCATGTGCACTAATGCTCCACTATATCATCATGGATGCTGGCTTTTGAACTGTGTGCTAATAACAAGCTGGGAGGTCTTTAGTATGGAGTGTCCATTATTTCCAAAAAGAATTTCAAATTTTGATTAATTGGACCATAGGACACTTTTCCACTTCGCCATCTTAAATGAGCTTGGGCAATATTTCTGGATACTGTTTATATATGATTTCTAGTTTGCATGATACAGCTTTACTTTGCATTTGTGGATTGCACAGTGAACTGTGTTTACAGACATTTATTTCTGGACTGTTCCTGAGCCCATGCAATAATTTCCAGTGAAGAATCATGCCTATTTTGAATGCAGTGCTGTCTGAACATTGCTGTACATTGAGGATAATTTTTCTGAAATTGGGCGGCACGGTGGTGTGGTGGTTAGCGCTGTCGCCTCACAGCGAGGAGGGCCTGGGTTCGATTCCCCGGCCAGGCGGCCAGGGTCCTCTCTGTGTGGAGTTTGCATGTTCTCCCCGTGTCTGCGTGGGTTTCCTCCGGGTTCTCCGGTTTCCTCCCACAGTCCAAAGACATGCAGTCAGGCCGATTGGACATGCTAAATTACCCCTGGGTGTGAGTGACTGTCTGTGTCTGCCCTGCGATGGACTGGCGACCTGTCCAGGGTGTATCCTGCCTTCCGCCCGAAGACTGCTGGGATAGGCTCCAGCATCCCCCCGCGACCCTGACGGAGAAGCGGCTTAGAAAATGGATGGATGGATGGATGGATGGATGGATGGATGTTTCATAATTTTTACATGTAGTTTTTCACAGGTTGGTGAATGTCTGCCCAACTTTGCTTCTGAGAGATTCTGCCTCTCTAAAATGCTATTTTTATATTCAGTCATGTGAGTTAGTTGCAAATTTCTCCTTCAGCTGTTTTTTCATTAGTACCACTTACTTTTCCAGCCTTTTGTTGCCCCATCCCAACTTTTTTGAGATGCGTTGTCGCCATCAAGTTCTAAATGAGTTTTATGAGTTCTAAATGTTTTTCATGAATTGGTAAAATGTCTCACTTTCAACATCTGATATGTGTTCTATGTTCTATTGTGAATAAAGTATGGGTCTATGAAATTTGCAAATCGTTGCATTTTGTTTTTACTTACATTTATTAACATTTTACACAGCATCACAACTTTTATGGAATTTCAAGAGCACTTAAACAACATAATCAGAGGAAAAGTCTCTCTAAGTAAGTGAAATGTAGTGCTATGTCATCTTAATTTACCAAGTAGAATAAATAAATACTTTGCAAGGGGTAGACCAGTACTCTTTAGAAAGAAGAAGGGACTGGGCTGCCCTCTGTGAAGTCAGAATATCCACAGTTACCAGTGTGAGGGCTGGGCTATAGCTTCTGTGAAACCTCAATGTTAATGTGAACTGTTCTCCAATAGTTGTAAAGTGTTTCTGCAGGTTGCGATGCATATCACTGTAATAAGTTAAATGAAGGGGTGCGAGGATATATTGTAGTATGGATGCGCTTGTAGCTATAAAGCTACTGGCTGTATATATTACACCATGTAATTACATAAATGCATGTTCTTTGCTAATCACATTTCAATAGCTAATGTTAGCTAGCAACAGTTGCAGAGATGAGAGGAAGACTTCTATTAAGAAAGAAAAGTTATATCTTTTGCATCCTACATGAATGTCTGGGGGCCCACTGTTGAAAAGATACTTCTATGACAAATGCTGTGCAGCTGAAGGCAGTCTGGCAAAACTAGTCTTTACTGGTCTACCATAAATTCTCTGTAACTGGACTATTCTGCTCTCATTAAGGTTGTTTAGCCAGTTCATGGCAGAGCCAACAACAAATCATTAGCGCTGAACTAAAGTAAACAGTTCTAAATAGAAAAAAAGGGCAAAATTCCATAAATGTTAGGAATGACCAAGAATTTAAGAACTATTTAGAAATATCTAGGTAGAAAAAACAAGGCTAAACAACTTTTAAAATACATTATTCCTCATGTTTTGACAAGATTTTAACATTTTAGGCCTAGCTCTAATAGCCATGGTCACAGCATTATACCATAACACTGAAATGACAGTGTCAAGTGTATCTTATTTTATTTGGCACTTATGTGAGCAGACTGCACTGTCTTTTTTATGTCTGAACTCAAAAGGCTTATTTCACAGATCCACACCTGTCTTAACTCTTCGGAGCTGATTTGTAGCAACACGTCTTGTTATGCTGTTAGAAAATGGTAGAAATTAAGGTTCTGTGCAGGGACTTGTGTTCATCACAACACAAACAATGTATATTTACCCACAAAGGTACAACCGTAGTTTTAAGGCCCAACTGAGCACCTTAAGTTCCTTAAAGTTTTTTCCAAGTGAAAAGTATGTATTTGTACCCTCTCACAAACCAAATGTTTAAAAACAATGCAATAAAATAAAAAGCCTGGAGATGAGACAGAGTGTGTAGAGTCAATACAACTTAGAAAATATAATTCCAATGGTAAATGGTACAATTACGTTACCTGATTAAAGGTATTGTGATGTACCCTTGAAGGTATCACCCCAGAGACAAGTGCACTACTGCCCCAGAGACAGTTTTGTACCTTTTTGCAGGAAAATGTCATATTCTGTGATTATTCTTCAAAAATATGTACAGTTAAGCATCAGAAAACAGGTTATACTTTTAACTTTAATGCATATTGGAAAATACAGGAACCAATGGCTTGTTCCATTGTGAGTCTGTTTTAAAATGAATTCATACAAGTTTACAGGTTCTGTATTGCTAACATCATGACATTGTTTATTCTCATTCATTTCGTCTGCCAGTGTCATGCATCCCTCCAGCCCTGACTCTTTGGTGGACTCCAATTCCCCAAACTCTCTGTTAGAACACAGAACTAGACATCACAGCATTCTACAGATCAGCAATCTACCTCACCTGTTTCTCTCATCATGTGACTTATTTAAAGCCTGGGCTATTATACTAACTAAACTAGTTCAGTGTGAGTTCTTGCTTCTTTCTACAGAGGTACAGAGTGTTCATTTGTGTGTTTTGTTGCTGTCTTGTGTTTCAGACTCTTCGTCTAGGTTTTTCTCCCTTTTTGGACTGCATTTGCCTGGATCTGACTTTCGTTGTGCATGTCTATTTTTGTGCTTGGCTTGAACTGGATCTGACTTTTGCCTGTTCTTTGACCACGACTGTGAATCATGTTCAAACTAGTGAAGCCACATTTGGAATTTTTAACCACATGCATCTGACTAATTCTGTCCCATTACAGCTGGTCACTCAATACTCAAAAAACTAAATGAAACTGGTACTTTTACTGAAATCACTGGAAAAACAGAAATATAATAATTGCCTATTTTTTATGATTTCACTTGTAGGCATGTTATAAACAGCATAAAAAAACAAGTGGCACTGAACTCTTGATTGCAGTGTCATGAGGTTTACATTCACAGCCCTCAGTGAAGGGAAAACAGAAAGTGAGTCTAATGAGTAAATGGGACGTTACAGCTATTGTAACCACTACTAAATGAACCCCCTATTTAAGGTGCTCTAAAGCAATATGACAAACTATCATAATCAGAAATTTAACTGTTATTTTTAATTCTTGGCTGAAAAATCTTCCTGAAGTCTGGAACCAAGAGACAACACCAGACGTTTCTTTACAGGTGATGGTCTACAGCCATCTACTGTAGCTGTCTTCAGTTCCTGCTTGCTCTTGGGGCGTTTTATATTCAGCTTTGCCTTCAGCAAGTGAAATGCCTGCGCAATGGGATTGAGGTGATTGACTTGGCTGCTGCAGAAAATTCACCTTGTCTTCAAATAGTCTTGGATTGCTTTCACAGTGTGGCCACTGTCAATTTGCACAGTGAAGTACCATCCAATGAGTTTTGAAGTGTCTGGTTGACTCTGAGCAAATAATATAGTCCTCTACACTTGAATTAGAATTTACAACCATTTGTCACTGTGTTTGCACACTGTGAAATTAGACCTCTGCATTTAACCCATCTGTTCAGTGAAACACCCTCATACATGCACGCTAGAGAACACACACACTAGGGGGCAGTGAGCACACTTGCCCGGAGCAGTGGGCAGCCCTATCCACGGCGCCCGGGGAGCAATTGGAGGTTAGGTGCCTTGCTCAAGGGCACTTCAATCATGGACGGTTAGCCAAGGGGATCGAACTGGCAACCTTCTGGTCACAGGGCTGGTTCCCTAACCTCCAGCCCATAACTGCCCCATAACTTGTCTACACTACCTCCACCATACTTGCCAGATGAGGTAGTATATGGATCACAAGCAGTTCCTTCCCGTCTCCATACTCTTCCCATTATTCTTGTTTATCTTTTCAACAAGATCTCATCTGTCTAGGAGATATCGTTTAAAAACTTTACAGTTTGTTTTTCAGACTCTAATCTGGTCTTCCTTTTTTTGAGCCTTACCTTGTGGTCACAAAGAAAAATTGTTCAGCCAACTTATTAGAGAGAGCAGCAAGGAGTAGTTGAATACTTTAGCCGGACACTTGCTATTTGAAATTAAACTGTTGCGTAAACAAAACAGTTGAACATTATTGGTTCTTTATGAGAAATCTGGGCACTGGTGAAAATACTGATAGCTATGTGACTGACTTCAGAGTTTTGCTCATATATGATAGGATTGTGTGTGAGATTAATTAATCAGAGTTGAGAATGGGGCTACTCCTAAAATCTAACGCTGCATAAATTCCTATATGCAGAGCCACAGAATTGTCATAAGAGAACAACAAAACTATATCACCAGGAGCAGTTGTGGAAGACCTACAAGCAGTAAAAAGTGAAGTGTGCCAAAAACAGCCTAAAGAAACAACTGCATGCATGTTCTGTGGAAAATCACATCAGAAACCATGCTGTAAAGCCTGTGAAACACCCAAGGAGAAGAGTCCCAGTCTCCACTATGAAGCCATTGAAACAGCAGGTGAAGGACATTCAGAGGAGGGGAATTATCATGCCTGTAGTGAAAAGCACAGACTGGATTTGTATGATGTATACATCATAGCAGATGATGTGCTGGTCACAGGACAGGTTAGTCAAAGGAAGAGGCCAATCAGGACCATGATGAAAAACTGAGGCTGTTTCTAAAAATTAATTACAGAGGAAAAAATGTTAAATGTTGACAAATTTAAGCTAAGACAAAAGGAAGCTCCATACATAGGATACCTGCTGACAGCTCACGGACTGAAAATTGTCTGACAACTCTGCTGTCTTGAGAAAGCTGACCCATCTAGATTTGATAGGGGTGGGAATCTCTGGACACCTCACGATTCGATTCCATTACGAATCAGAGGGCTGCGATGCGATTTTAAAATAATTACTGATAATTACTGGTTCTAAACGACTGAGAATGGATGCAAATGCTTGGCAATAAAAGCTGCGATGGAATTTGTAATTCGCTTCAGAGTTGGTTAGAAGCCTTGACACTGCTTTCCCTTCAACTCCATAGAAGCCAAAGTGCTTACATATGCTAGCTCAGGCGTCGGCAACATATGGCTCTTTTACTGCCCTGGTGCGGTTCCACAGCAGAACTATATTTTTAGGTAAAAATAAAATAATCCATGCAGTAAAATAAAGCTGTGCTGATCGTTCTAACACAGTTTCAACAACAGATGGTCTTCAGCACTGCTAATTCACCACCCTATAACCCTGAAGTTCGGCATGCAGACTGCAGGTCACATAGCTAGTAACGTTACCTAACAAAACGGCAAATAGAAATATTTAAGATGAACATTTGGAGACAAATGGACTTATTTGCATTTATAAGCACAGTAGCTGGTTTTCTGATACATTAAATCTGCAACAAGAAACTGTCAAAAACTAAAAATTTGTGAAGTTGAAATCAGCTTATCTTTCTAATTTTCCTGTTCCACCTTAAGTGGAATTTATATTTTGGCACCTCAGGCAGAATTTAAGGTGGAATAGGAAAATTCGAACAAAAAGCTGGTGAATGAGCAGCTGACTTCAGCCTCATAAAACAGTGGAATGTTGAGGGGCATTTTACAAAAACTGATCTACATTTGAGGAAAAGTTTCTTGTTGGAGAAAGCGACTATAGCTAAAGCTTAAAGCAAAGCAAATTAAGTCTGCATTTTCAATTATATTTTTAGCCTATACTAGGCCAATAATGCATACTGAGAAATGTTGGACATTAAATGTTTAGGCTCTCAAGGTTTTGATTTTTGTTGAGAAACAAAATGTCTCTTTTTAACATCTGTATTGTGATTCCTGACTACAGGCCACAGACTGTCCAGGCACTGCATTTCCGCACTTCCAAGTTCCTCCTTTTGCATTCTGTCAACATTGCTTTAGAACTTAAAATCTGAATTTTGACATTTGTGAATTGATTCACAATCAATTATTTGGGTGGTGGATCGTTCTTACTACTAAAGTGATACTGATATGGTGGTAGCGTGTTACCGTGCGTTGTGCTGCTATGAATTTATCAGACACAGCGATGTCGTATCACACAATTACGCAAGAGAAAATTTCAAATGAATGGTCAACTACAATCAAAGCAACTATGGCTGCTTTTAAAGGAGAGTAATGCAAACAAATCTTGAAGTAAATTATGGCTATCTACATTAAGGTTTCATAACATTTGTATATTGATTATGACATATTTATATAGCAAAACATTTACAAAATATAAATATCTTACAACGCAGTGTTAAATGTACATTTAATGTATATTTTCAATAAGTTTATATGTAATACAAGCACTAATTGTACACATTTTTGACTGATGTATTTGTATTCAACATTTTCTTATTCTAAATGTATAAAAAAAATGGAGCTTATGAACGATGCTATTCTTACATCATTTTAAAATAATATTTGTAAATATGTTTCTGTGCTAGTGGTGTTAGTAGTGGTTGGCATGGCTACTGTCTGCTGACCACTGGAAGACACATGGAAATAAAACGTTGTGATGTGACTACTGATCTCTTTGTATGGATACTTGAGACAATACTGGTCCCTGACTCCCTAACTAATGTCCTCTTTTAGCAGTTCTAATGTCAACATACTTCCTCTAATCTGTTTCTCATACTTGTTCCTCATAGCTTCTCATGGGGCTTTTTAAATCTGAAAGCCAAACCGATGCTGCATCATAATGAGGTAACACTCTACTGACATGTTTTAAGATGTTTTCTTCCTCCTTCTGAAGATTATCAAACACGACTCTGAGGGAAAGGCACATTGCTAGCAGGTCAATGTACCTGTCTTTCTTGTTTTTGTACTAAACATGTAACTGTAGTCAGAAAGAATTAATCTCACTTAATAAAATCTAAATAATCTAATCTTTCAGGGGGTTCAATTGTTCTTCAAAAATACAACTTCTATTACTACTACTACTGTAAGAAATGGTTTCCTTTGTCCCTTTCTCTGATGCCACCTTAACCTCCCTCTTTCTGGTTGTTCTCTGTTGAAGCATCTGGAATGTGCTAGAACAAGAGACACTTGGGCGCACTGATGTTCAGAGACACACTCACATTTTTAGGATAGAAGGGCATCTTCATACACTTAGAAGCAGACATGACTGGCGCTTGGCCAGTAGAGATAAACAAGATTTCTGAGAACTAAATGCAGAGTAGCGTTTTGGTTGCCAAAAAATGCACTTGCAGGTCGGAACGCTCTGCTCTGACTTACAGACATAAGATGATTACATAAGTGCTTGTAGAATAGCCTTGTACAGAAAACATTCTCTTTACAATTCTCTTCTTGCACACATCAGTTCCTCATTACTTCGTAAACTTCAGACAGTTCAAAACTCTGCTGCTCATCTCCTCACTTACACCTAGTCACATCACCACATTACACCTGTTCTCCAAAACCTCCACTGGCTTCCCATAAACTACCGTATTCAGTTAAAGATCCTTCTTCTCACTTCACACAAAACTCAACACACTTGCTGTTATTAAAGCAAAGAGACACATAGCCAATTACGAGTTTCAGTTTGAGGTCAGTTTATATTCCCAGTCATACTTCACTATTCATAGCAAACCTGCTTGTTTAGGATCTCTGAATGAGTCTTTCAAGTTCTTACTTTACTTTTACTGTTTTTTTTTTTTGGTTTGATTTTCTGTATTGGTCTAAAAATTATGAATTAAGCCCACTTAAAAGATATAATTGCGCAGACCTCCACAGTGCCACAGTGCCAATTATTAGCAGACTTAAGAGGAGAATCATCTCACTTTTATTTAATAAGAGTGGCCAAGCATCACCCAAGGATGGAAGTGCCCACCCCTGGCCACCCCTGGCCACCCCTAGCCATCCCTAGCATACGCCTCTGCTGAACACAGCACTGAATGAATATAGAAGCTTATAATTCTAAACTGCTATATTGTTAACATCCATCCATCCATCCATCCATTATCTTCCGCTTATCCGGGGTTCGGGTTGCGGGGGCAGCATCCTAAGCAATGAAGCCCAGACCTCCCTTTCCCCAGCCACTTCCACCAGCTCTCCAAGGGGGATTCCGAGGCGCTCCCAGGCCAGCTGGGCGATATAGTCTCGCCAGCGTGTCCTGGGTCTTCCCCGGGGTCTCCTCCCAGGTGGACTCGCCTGTGACACCTCCCGAGGGAGGCGTCCAGGAAGCATCCTAACCAGATGCCCGAACCACCTCAACTGGCTCCTCTCGACGTGAAGAAGCAGCGGCTCTACTCCGGGTCCCTCCCGGATGACTGAACTTCTCACCCTATCTCTAAGGGAGAGTCCAGACACCCTGCGGAGGAAACTCATTTCGGCCGCTTGTATTCGCGATCTTATTCTTTCGGTCATTACCCAAAGCTCATGACCATAGGTGAGGGTGGGAACGTAGATCTACCGGTAAATCGAGAGCCTTGCCTTATGGCTCAGCTCTTTCTTTACCACAACAGACCGGTAAAGAGCCCGCATCACTGCTGACCCAGCACCAATCCGCCTGTTAATCTCCCGCTCCCTTGTACCATCACTCGTGAACAAGACCCCGAGATACTTGAACTCCTCCACTTGAGGCAAGAGCCTATCCCTGACCCAGAGAGGGCTCTCCACCCTTTTCCGCCTGAGAACCATGGTCTCGGATTTAGAGGTACTGATTCTCATCCCAGCCGCTTCACACTCGGCTGCAAACCGATCCAGCGAAAGCTGAAGTTCGCGGCCTGATGTCCCCAATAGGACCACATCATCTGCAAACAGCAGTGATGTGACCCTGAGGTCACCAAACCGGACACCCTCCATCCCTTGACTGTGCCTAGAAATTCTATCCATAAAAATTATGAATAGAATCGGTGACAAAGGGCAGCCCTGACGGAGTCCAACTCTCACTGGGAACGAGTCTGACTTACTGCCGGCTATGCGAACCAAACTCCAGCTTTGTTTGTACAGGGCCTGAATGGCTCGTAGCAAAGAGCCATGTACCCCGTACTCCCAAAGCACCTCCCACAGAATACCCCGGGGAACACAGTCGAATGCCTTCTCCAGATCCACAAAGCACATGTGGACTGGTTGGGCAAACTCCCATGAACCCTCCAGAATCCTGGAGAGGGTGAAGAGTTGGTCCAGTGTTCCACAACCAGGGCGGAACCCGCACTGTTCCTCCTGGATCCGAGGTTCGACTATAAGCCGGACTCTCTTCTCCAGTACCCCTGCATAGACCTTGCCAGGGAGGCTGAGGAGTGTGATTCCCCTGTAGTTGGAACACACCCTCCGGTCCCCTTTTTTAAAAAGAGGCACCACCACCCCAGTCTGCCAATCCAGTGGCACCACCCCCGATGTCCATGCAATGTTGAAAAGGCGTGTCAGCCAAGACAGCCCCACAACATCCAGAGCCTTGAGGAACTCAGGGCGGATCTCATCCACCCCTGGAGCCTTGCCACCAAGGAGCTTCTTAACTACCTTAGCGACTTCGGCCTCAGTAATGGACAAGCCTATTCCCATGTCCCCAGACTCAGCCTCCTCACTGGAGAATGTGTCGGTGGGATTGAGAAGGTCCTCAAAGTATTCCTTCCACCGCCCAATGACGTCTTCAGTCGAAGTCAGCAGCACACCATCTCCACTATATACAGTGCTAGTGGCACACTGCTTTCCCCTTCTGAGTCGCCTGACGGTTTGCCAGAATCTTTTCGGAGCCGACTTAAAGTCAGTTTCCAAGGCCTCACCAAACTCCTCCTATACACGGGTTTTTGCCTTGGCAACAAATGAAGCCGCAGATCACTTGGCCTGTCGATACCTGCCAGCTGCCTCTGGTGTCCCACAGGCCAACCATGCCCGGTAGGACTCCTTCTTCAGCTTGACGGCATCTCTCACCTGGGGTGTCCACCACCGGGTTCGAGGATTACCGCCCCGACAGGCACCAACTACCTTACGGCCACAGCTACAGTCAGCCGCTTCAGCAATGGAGGAACGGAACATGGCCCATTCTGAGTCAATGTCCCCCACCTCCCCCGATATCTGGTCAAAGTTCTGACGGAGGTGTGAGTTGAAGATCAATCTGACAGGTTCTTCTGCTAGACGTTCCCAGCAAACCCTCACTATGCGTTTGGGCTTGCCTGGTCTGACCGGCATCTTCCCCCACCACCTGATCCAACTCACCACCAGGTGGTGATCAGTTGACAGCTCAGCTCCTCTCTTTACCCGAGTGTCCAAAACACATGGCCGCAAGTCCGATGACACGACTACAAAGTCAATCATTGAACTGCGGCCTAGGGTGTCCTGGTGCCATGTGCACTTATGGACATCCTTGTGTTCAAACATGGTGTTCGTGATGGACAAACTGTGGTTTGCGCAGAAGTCCAAAAACTGAACACCACTCGGGTTCAGATCAGAGAGGCCATTCCTCCCAATCACACCCCTCCAGGTCTCACTGTCATTGCCCACGTGAGCGTTGAAGTCCCCCAGTAGGACAATAGAGTCTCCAGGAGGAGCACTTTCAAGCACCCTTCCCAAGGACTCTAAGAAGGCTGGGTACTCTGAACTGCTGTTCGGTGCATAAGCACAGACAACAGTCAGGACCCGTTCCCCAACCCGAAGGCGTAGGGAAGCTACCCTCTCGTCCACCGGAGAAAACCCCAACATACAGGCACCGAGTCGGGGGACTATGAGAAAGCCCACACCTGCCCGCCGCCTCTCACCATGGGCAACTCCAGAAAAGAATAAAGTCCAGCCCATCTCAAGGAGATTGGACCCAGAGCCCAAGCTGTGTGTTGAGGTGAGCCCGACTATATCTAGTCGGTATCTCTCAACCTCGCGCACCAACTCAGGCTCCTTCCCCGCCAGTGAGGTAACGTTCCAAGTTCCAAAAGCCAGTTTCAGCAACCGAGGATCAGAACGCCAAGGCCCACGCCTTCGGACACTGCCCGATCCACAACGCACCGAACCCCTACTACTGCCCCTCCCATTGGTGGTGGGTCGATGGGAGGGGGGACTCATGTAACTCCTTCGGGCTGGGCCCGGCCGGGCACCATGAGTAAATGCCCGGCCACCAGACGCTCGCTGGCGAGCCCCTCCCCCAGGCCTGGCTCCAGGGTGGGGCCCCGGTAACCCTGTTCCGGGCAGGGTACACAAGTCCTGTTTTTGTGTCTTCATAGGGGTTATTATGGATCACACTTTGTCTGACCTGTCACCTAGGACCAGTTTGCCATGGGAGACCCTACCAGGAGCTTTTGCTCCAGACAACATAGCTCCTAAGATCATTCAAGCACGCAAACCCCTCCACCACGATAAGGTGGTGATCCAAGGAGAGGTATATTGTTAACAAACTATTATATAAAGGTTAATCTGCTATTTATAGGGCCCTTTAATATTGTTACTGATATTTATTCACTTGTTATGATGGTTAAGTACTATACTTAAGGTTAAGTATAACTTTCAGAGAAAAAAGCTGGTGGCTGACAGGGATATTATTGCTAGAGACATATTATTGCTTACATTGCTGTGAACAGGACATCTTTACAGCAGCAATCACCACTTAAATTTAAAATTTAAATCTATGGATAGGTGAGCCAGTGCATGCTTCATACATGGAAAAAAATATTTATATTTTTTATAAATATTATTTTACTAATTTACTGAAACTGCTTGCCAGGAGTGATGAGTGATGCCCTACGTACAGTATAGTTTTCTTCCTCCTGAAGATAACAAACAATACTCTGAGGAAAAGGCAGATCACTTGTAGGTTAGCGTACCTCTCTTTCTTGCTTTTGCTTTCCACTAAGCATGTAACACTAGTCAGCATGAATTAACCCCGCTTAATAAAATCGAAATAGTCTAAACTTTCAGGGGTAAAATTGTTTAAAAACACTAGTACTGGTAATAATAATTATAATAATAATAATGAGAAGAAGAAGAACAAATTACTGGCAAGCCCAGAAATTCTTAAGAACAAAATCTAATTGAAAGGTATAATCAATATCAGACAGGAGTAGTGTTGTTATTAAAGCAATTGGACACACAGCCAAGTACGAAAAAGAAAATAATGTGTCAGACCAATTTTGTTGTCTGGTCGGTTTATATTCCCATTCCAACTTCACTTTTCAAAGCACAGCTGCTTGTTTAGGATCTCTGAAATAGTCAACCTTTTAAATGTTCAATAAATCATTCTAGGTTAAATGCTTCATATGATCAGTTTCTCATACATCTTCCTCATACCTTCTCAAGGGGCTTTTTTAAATGTGAAAGCTATAGCAAGGGTGCATATCAACCTTCCTTAGACTTCCTCAGTGCCTCAGGTGCCGGAACTGGCTCCACAAGATGGTTTTAATAATGTATTTCACTACGATTTTCATAAGATCTACATACTTTGCAGTCTGTCACACCATGAATGGATACTTGTTTCTGATGTCTCTTCACCACTGTAACTAAAATGGATATTAGAATTTCCTCCACAATTATTAGCAGACTTGAGAAGAGAAACAAAGTATGCAGAGTGAAGGATGGGCTGCAAAGAACTTCAAGAACTTATAGTATGGACAATAAGTTTAGATTCAAGGAGGTGTTCCTAATAAAATACTTGGTGAATGTATATAGACTAGATTTATTGTATATATAAACAGAAATTGATTTAGATTTTTCACACTTTTTTTTTTCCTATATACTACACAGTTGTTTGCTGCCTTTATAAACACAAGCACAAAACCAACTTTAGGGTTAGACTAGCGTTCTGGTCTGTGTGCCCAGATGTTTATCACACTGAGCTATACTGATTATTGATTGCAGTATAATCAGACTCTTGTGGCTAAATAACTTCACGGATGACAAATTGATCATGGTTGACTGTCTCACTTTGTGTAATTGGGATGGCCAAGCTTCACCCAAGGGTGGCAGTGCCCACCCCTGCACACTCCTTGCCTATGCCTCTACTGTACACAGCACTGAATGAAGATAGAACTTTATATGTCTAAGCTGATATATTGTTAACAAAGTCCTACCTAAATATTCAGTTGCCATTTATAGGGTTCTGTTATAGTGTTACTTTTATTGGTGTTTATTTACTTATTTATATAATATGATGGTTACTTGACCATGAAGTGAGCATAAAGACTTAATGCGATCGAAAAAATGTCTGGTAAAGTATAACTTTCAGAGAAAACAGCTGGTGACTGACAAGAGAGGCAGAGAGACATTATTGCTTACAAGACAATTTCAAAGCAGCAATCACCACTTCTTAGTTAAAATTGTTAATCTGTGGCTTAATGAGCAGATTCTACATGTAAAAAGTCAGAATCATTTTAAGCAATGAGTCAATTAAGTAGAATTTTCAACCTCTAGCTGAAAAAATGAATGTAAAGCTAAATACTTCCAGAATGCTTTCCAGGAAAGACGGATTCCTAGCAGGTCATACCTCCATCTTTGTGCAAGGAGAAACAGGAGGAGCACTGCCAGAGCCCTGCAAAATGACCTCCAGCAGGCCACAAATGTGCATGTGTCTGCACAAACGGTTAGAAACCAATTCCATGAGGATGGTATGAGGGCCCGACGTCCACAGATGGGGGTTGTGCTCACAGCCCAACACCGTGCAGGTTGGCATTTGCCAGAGAACACCAGGATTGGCAAATTCGCCACTGGCACCCTGTGCTCTTCACAGATGAAAGCAGGTTCACACTGAGCACATGTGACAGACGTGACAGAGTCTGGAGACGCTTTGGAGAGCGATCTGCTGCCTGCAACATCCTTCAGCATGACCGGTTTGGCAGTGGGTCAGTAATGGTGTGGGGTGGCATTTCATTGGAGGGCCGCACAGCCATCCATGTGCTCGCCAGAGGTAGCCTGACTGCCATTAGGTACTGAGATGAGATCCTCAGACCCCTTGTGAGACTATATGCTGGTGCGGTTGGCCCTGGGTTCCTCCTAATGCAGGACAAAGCTAGACCTCATGTGGCTGGAGTGTGTCAGCAATTCCTGCAAGATGAAGGCATTGAAGCTATGGACTGGCCCGCCCGTTCCCCAGACCTGAATCTGATTGAGCACATCTGGGACATCATGTCTCGCTCCATCCACCAATGCCACGTTGCCACACAAAACACTGAGCCTCATTTTGACTTGTTTTAAGGACATTACATCAAAGTTGGATCAGCCTGTCGTGTGTTTTTCCACTTTAATTTTGTGTGGGACTCCAAATCCAGGCCTCCATTGGTTAATAAATCTGATTTCCATTGATGATTTTTGTGTGATTTTGTTGTGAGCACATTCAACTTTGTACAGAACAAAGTATTCAATGAAAATATTTCATTCATTCAGATCTAGAATGTGTTATTTGAGTGTTCCCTTTATTTTTTTGAGCATTGTGTATATGTATATATATATATATATATGCAGCAGACCAATTTTGTTATCTGGTCAGTTTATATTCCCAGTCATACTTCATTATTCAAAGCGCACTTGCTTTTTCAGGATCTCTGAAAGTCATGCACATTCTTACTTTACTTTTACTGGTACATTTGGTTTGATTTTGAGATTTTCTGCATTCTTCTAAAAAATAATTAACCCCACTTAGAAGAGATAACTGCACAGACTTCCACAGCCCCCGACTCCACCATCTGCTGGAATTAATTCAACAAGCTTTGTAGTCTGTTGATACCGTGGCTGAATGCATATTTATGATGTCTCTTCACAACTGTAACTAAAGGGGAAGTTAGCAATTCCCCCACAATTAATAGTAGACTTCAAAAGAGACTTCATCCTTAAATATTCAGAGTTATCAATTCTCTATATTGGATTGTGATTGTGCTCGCAACAATGATCCCAAGTCAATGAAAACAAATATTAAATGGCCAGCAGTTTGTGCTCCCACCTCACCTAATGTCTCAATTGCATGCTGTAGTTAGGTTTGCAATGTTTGAATATCACAAAGGCCAACATCTTTCTTGGGGAATGGCACTTACATACTTCTTATGTAGTGACCTATGGATATCTAGTACACCAGTTTTTAGAAAAGACTCTCAAATATTTACAATCTGGCTTTATCAGACCCACAATACTTACTAAACACCTGTGCTCTTCTGTTTTACAGATTTCAGTCATGCTTATTTTTCTGGTTGTTTCAGGTTAGTATCCACCTCATACTTTGATACTCAGCTATGCAGAGAGCTGTGAAAAACTATTTGATTTCTTTTGTTTCTGCATATTGTCACACTAAACAGTCAAGACTATGACTAGGACATTCCTAAACCTTGATTTCGTTTCTTTTGATACATTCAGAGGTGAACTTGCGCTTGTGCTTCAGGTCTCTGTCTTTACTGTATATTTTCTTGCTGGAAAAAACTCAATTCGCCCAGGTCCTGAAGCACCACAACATCCCAACACAATCACACCACCATCACCACCATGTTTGACTGTCAGTATGCTATTAACACTGTGGAATTGTTTATTCAGTCCACAGAACATTGGTCTAGAAAGCTTGGGGGTTATCAAGGAGCTTTTGGGAAATGTGAGGTGAACTTTTATGTTCCTCTTGGTCAGCAGTGGTTTTCACCTTACAACTATCCTGTGTTTACCATTTTGACCAAGTTTCTTTCTAATGGTAGAATCACCTGTGATGAAAGAGGCCTGCAGTTCCTTAGATGTTCATCTGGGTTCCTTTATGGCTTCCTGAATGTGTCGTTGCTATGCTGTGGGAATAATTTTGGTAGGCCAGCCACTTCTGGGGAGACTCACCACTGTTTTAAATGTTTTCCATTTGGAGATAATGGCTCTTGCAGTGGTTTACTGGAGTCCCAGAGCTTTAGAATTGGCTTCGTAAACCTTTCCATACGGATATATTTCAATAATTTCAATAATATTTCACTAATCCTTTTTATTTATTGCTTTCAATACAGTCTTTACTTCCACAATTTCTTTTGATCAATTTCAGTCTACTTCACATTCAACATGCCTGGCATTAATCAACCCTGGGTATCACTAGTTTAAATGTTCAATTATAAACTAAATTTATGTAACTGAGTAAATAAGAGGGTAAACACTTTTTCACACATGGCTAGTTTCTGATGGATAAAAGTCTTACTGCCAATAATTTAAATGACCATTTAAAAACTATATTATGTTTTTGTCTCTGTCTTATGTGAAATTTTGTTTAAATATCTGTGAAAAATGTGTAAAAACAGAAGAAATTAATGTGAATATTTTTTCACAGCACTGTATAAAGTTATGTTTGGTCATATTACTCATAAATGTCTGAACAGCATGCACGCCCAACAGCACTGTGACATAGATGTTAACATACACATTTGTTTTACAGGACTTTGTGCTCTTCCCTTCACACAAAGTTGTAAGTTGAATTTTTGTAAGTTTTGCTTACTAGACAGCAGGAGTGGACAGAGGACAGAAATTCCATGCTTAAACAAGAATATTGACAATATAGTGATTATTTACATGAGTACATGCATAGCTTGGCTAAATCCTTGGAAATAACATTTTCACACTTCCAGATTTGGCGGGTTCAGACGAATAGGGAAAAAGCAATGGCACCATTTATGAATGACATTTGTACTAGGGATGCACCGATCCGACATTAGGATTGGATATCGGTCCCGATATTAACAAAATTAGCTGGTTTGGGTATCGGATAATTAGGCCGATCCATGGGACCGATCCTTTCACTTTATTAAATTTGTTTGCAATGCGTGCTACGCCATACATCAGCAGCATGTGTGCAGCGTGTGGGTAGACTTGACTTACTAACAGGAACAACATGGAGCGAACCAAACAGTCAGCTGTGTGGAGGTAGTTCAAGTTCATTCTGGCTAGGGAAGACGAGGCAGATACCGGCATTAAAACAATGAAAAAGACTCAACAATCACTGCGGCACTGTGGAAGATGAACACTGCCATGAAATACCTCTGTGCCCCCTGCACTAGTGTAGAAAGTGAGAGATTGTTCAGCACAGTTTCCAACATTGTGGATGAGAAATGAAACAGACTTACAGCAGAGACAGCAGAAATGCTTGTTTTCATGAGAAAGAACATGCCATTACTGCTTAAGTGAGCATTCAGCGTAACCACAGGCTGCGCGTGGTGTGAGACTGCACTAAATATTTACATGTTTACAATGATAACTGCTTGTATGTGTGACCAAGTTACTTATTTATTCTCAGGTTCAGCTGCTAGATTTTATTTTAAATTACTGTTTACACTAAATATTTTAAAATAAGATTGATTACTGTTTGTATGTTTGACAAAGTGAAGCTACTTATTTTCTGTTTTGGCTGATAGATTTCATTTATTTTAATATATTTTAAGAAGTTTGACTCCTTTTTTAGTTTGAATTTGAATGCTGTGTCAAGGTTCTGCATAATTTATTATTTTAGTTCCAATTTAGTACATTATCTATGTGTTAATTTGTTATATTTTGTTTTGCAAAGTTAGTAAAATAATGTTTAAATCTCTCCCACATGGTGAGGTATACGGTTAATTAATTCAACAATGGTATCGGATCGGTATCAACCGATATGCAAAGTTTATGTATGGATATGAGTATCGGAACTGAAAAAGTCTGATCCGTGCATCCCTAGTTATATTATCATAATACCACCCTTATTACAGAAATAAAATGTTTTCCATTATGTGACAATTATTATTCTGTTAAAAATGTGAAATAGTTAAAAATTCCAAAATGGTTATAAAGAGATATACAGCATTTTAGAATGAAACTCTTCATATATAAACACATACTCTCACACAAAAAATACATATATAGTTACTGAGTGATGCATTATATACCGAGTTACCCATTTTTAGAATAGTAACTGTATTTGTCATAATAGAGCCAGAGCTGTATAATGTAACATAAATCATTACCTTAACATACCACAGAGGGTTGTGTTAGAATTAGGAATAACTGTTTACACATGAGGTGGGTCCACTAACTCCTAACTCTAGCACCATTCCTGGTAAAAAAAAAAAAAGTACGAGACTGTTATAAATTACAACTTTTAAAATGATATAAAGCTGGAATTGAAATGGGACCATGTGTTCAAATGGTTCTTCAATACAATAACATTATTTTAAATCTCTCAAATTGCGTCTTGCTGCCTCCTGCTTATTAAATTGAACCTTGACTGATTTCATAAACTAAAACTTTATTATAGAAGAATAAAATGAAAAAGCCTGGAGACGAGACAAAATGTGTGGAGTCAGTACAACTCAGAAAATATAATTTCAATGGAATATGGTAAAATTATGCTCCCTGACTAAAGATCCTGTGATGTACTATTCACAGTTTCATACCTTTGAGAGTGTGAATATTAGTTAAAAATGTGTACAGTTCAAGTATTAGAAAACTTTTACTTTTAACTTTAGGGCATATTGAAAAATACATTAACAATGTCTTGTTTAAGAGAATACTACTCCAAGTGCTAAAGTCTACAGTGAAGAGATTTTTTATTTTTTAATTATTTCATTCAAGTCACTAAACCAGCCATTGGGGTGTACTTTCTGTACTTCTGGTGCCGGTCCCATTCTGGTATAATTTTGAATGTGGTCAGTTCATATGCACCACAGGTTGGTTGTCAGTTAGAGGAGAAAGAAGAATTTTGGAGTAAGATGGATGAAGTGGTAGATGGTGTCCCTAGAGAGGAGAGATTAGTGATTGGTGCAGACTTCAATGGACATGTTGGTGAAGGGAACAGAGGGGATGAAGAGGTGCTGGGTATGTATGGTGTGAAAGACAAAAATGCGGAAGGTCAGATGGTTGTAGATTTTGCAAAGAGAATGGAAATGGCTGTAGTGAATACATATTTTCAGAAGAAGAAGGCAGCTAAGAAAAAGTGGGATAACCAGAGAGATGAAGGAAGTAGGCAGGAGTACTGTGAGGCTAGTCACATAGCGAAAAGAATGGTTGCAAAGTCAAAGGCTCAGGCCTATGATGAGCTGTATGAGAGGCTGTACAGTAAAGAAGGAGTAAAGGACTTGTATCGCTTGGTTAAACAGAGAGATATAGCTGGAAAGGATGTACAGCAGGTTAGGCTGATAAAGGATAGAGAGGGAAATGTACTAGTGAGTGAACAGAGAGTGTTGAGTAGATGGAAGGAGTACTTTGAAGAACTAATGAATGAGCAAAACAAGAGAGAGAGGAGGACAATGGGGGCAGAGATAGTGGATCAGGAAGTGCAGAGAATTAGTAAGGTGGAAGTGAGGGCAGCTTTAAAAAGGATGAAGAATGGAAAGGCAGTTGGTCCAGATGACATACCTGTGGAGGTATGGAGATGTTTAGGAGAGAAGGCAGTGGACTTTTTAACCAGGTTGTTTAACAAAATCCTGGAGAGTGAGAGGATGCCTGATGAGTGGAGAAGCAGTGTACTGGTCCCCATTTTTAAGAACAAGGGTGATGTGCAGAGCTGCAGTAACTACAGAGGTATAAAGTTGATGAGCCACACCATGAAGGTATGGGAAAGAGTTGTTGAAACAAGGCTAAGGTGAGAGGTTCAGATCAGTGAGCAGCAGTTTGGTTTCATGCCCAGAAAGAGTACCACAGATGCAATTTTTGTGTTGAGAGTGTTGGTAGAGAAGTACAGAGAAGGTCAGAAGGAGCTACATTGTGTCTTTGTGGATCTAGAGAAGGCATATGATAGGGTGCCAAGACAGGAACTGTGATACTGTATGAGGAAGTCAGGTGTAGCTGAAAAGTATGTTAGGGTGGTGCAGGATATGTATGAGGATAGTGAGACAGTGGTGAGGTGTGCAGTTGGAATGACAAATGGTTTCAAGGTGAAGGTAGGGTTACATCAGGGATCAGCTTTGAGCCCCTTCTTGTTTGCAATGGTGATGGACAGGTTGACAGATGAGGTCAGGCAGGAGGCTCCATGGACCATGATGTTTGCAGATGATATTGTAATCTGTGGTGAGAGTAGAGAGCAGGTGGAAGAGAATCTGGAGAGGTGGAGGTTTGCACTGGAGAGGAGAGGAATGAAGGTCAGTAGAGACAAGATGGAATACATGTGTGTGAATGAGAGGGAGGCAGGTGGAAAGGTGAAGATGCAAGGAGTAGAGGTCGTAAAGGTGGATGACTTCAAATATCTTGGGTCAACCATCCAGAGCAATTGACAGTGTAGAAAAGAGGTGAAGAGGTGAAATTAGAGGAGGCAGTGGATAGGGCAAGATGGAGGAAGATGATCCGCTGTGGTGACCCCTAAAATGGAGCAGCCGAAAGAAGAAGAAGAAGAAGAAGAAGAAGAAGTCACTCAATACTCAAAAAATTGGGACTTTGATCAAAAGACCTCATTGACGGATTATCTGCAGAGCAATAGCAAGGCAGAATCAGCCGTGAAAACAGTAAAGAGGCTCAAAGCCAAAGGTATGAGACAGGCCCCCTACGTGGCATTGATGGACCACCGCAATACACCAACACAAGGGTTGCAAACAAGCCCAGCTCAGAGGCTAATCAGGCGTTGCACAAGAACGCTTTTACCCACAAAAATCGGCCTAATACAACCAGAAGTCAAAAATGTACCACAGGGACTGAAACAGAATCAGCAACACAAAAGAGCCTGCTACAATAGATTTAGAATAGAATAGATCCGAACATGCTACAGCAGGGTGGCTGTGTGAAAATATAACCAGTTGAACCTCACACCATCTGGAGAAAGGGCAGGGTTGTGAAGCCCATTGACTCAAGGTCCTGCCAAGTTGAGTTAGACTTCGGTAGTGTTATTCGGAAAAATTGCAGACACCTAAAGTCAAGGGCAAACAGAATTGGTGGTGCTCAATCACAGGCAGACTGTTGGAATCTCACCCACCTCATTCTGTCCCAGACAGTAACATAAACAGTGGTGACACTTTATCACCAAATACCACCAAGTTGTTGACATACGGATGGGTTCTGTCCTACTGTCTTCTTTTTCATGTACTTCAGAAAAGGGTATAAAAAGTTTACCAGTTTACCAGTACATATGCTGCATTGCTGTTGCAAACACTCAATGAAAACATTGGATACAAGAGATAATACTGTCCCCTGACTCCTTAACTAATGTCCTCCTTTAGCAGTTATGACCTAAAGCTAAACGCTTTCTCTGATCAGTTTCTCATAAGTCCTCCGCGTACCTTCTCATAAGGCTTTTTTTTATTTGAAAGCCAAACTAGTGGGGCATCATTCTTGAGGTTAACTGAAAAAGCTTGCCTTAAGTGATAGGAAGTGACACTTTACTGATGTCTTCTTGGGTGTTTTCTTCCTCCTTCTGAAGATTAGTAAACACTACTCTGAGGGAAA
The DNA here is from genome assembly GCF_015220715.1 of Pygocentrus nattereri. Taxonomy (NCBI): domain Eukaryota; kingdom Metazoa; phylum Chordata; class Actinopteri; order Characiformes; family Serrasalmidae; genus Pygocentrus; species Pygocentrus nattereri. Next base: position 32,165,887 of record NC_051212.1, read on the forward strand.
GACGGACTCCTAGCAGGTCAGTTTACCTCTCTTTCTTGCTTTTGTACTCTGCTAAACATGTAACTGTAGTCAGAATTAATAAACCCCACTTAATAAAATCTAAATAATCTAATCTTTCAGTGGGTTAAACTGCTTTTAAAAACACTACTACTACTGCTACTAATACTACTACTGCTACTACTACTACTTCAATAAATAAATAAATAATTAAATAAAGCGGAGAAGAAGAAGAAAATAAGAAGTTTATATTCCCAGACATACTTCACTATTCAAAGCACACCTGCTTGTTTAGCATCTCTGAAAGTCATTCAAGTTCTTATTTTACTTTCACTTGTACATTTGGTTTGATTGGAGACGAGTACAACTCAGAAAATATAATTTCAATGGAATATGGAAAAATTATGATCCCTGACTAAAGATCCTGTGATGTACTCTTCACAGTTTCATACCTTTGAGAGTGTGAATATTAGTCAAAAATGTGTACAGTTCAAGTATTAAAAAACTTTTACTTTTATTTATTTATTTATTTATTTTTAATTATTTAATTCAAGTTTACAGGCTCTACCAAATTTCCAAAATCATGAAATTGTTATACTCACTCATTTAATCTCCTAGTCACTCAATACTCAAAAAATTGGGACTTTGATCAAAAGACCTCATTGACGGATTATCTGCAGAGCAATGGCAAGGCAGAATCAGCCGTGAAAACAGTCAAGAGGCTCGTGCAGAAAGCCAAAGGTATGAGACAGGCCCCCTACGTGGCATTGATGGACCACCGCAATACAACAACAGGGACTGAAACAGAATCAGCAACACCAAAGAGCCTTCAACAATAGATTTGCCAGGGATCCGAACATGCTACAGCAGGGTGGCTGTGTGAAAATATAACCAGTTGAACCTCACACCATCTGGAGAAAGGGCAGGGTTCTGAAGCCCATTGATTCAAGGTCCTGCAAAGTTGAGTTAGACTTTGGTAGTGTTATTCGGAAAAATTGCAGACACCTAAAGTCAAGCGCAAACAGAGTTGGTGGTGCTCAATCACAGGCAGACTGTTGGAATCTCACCCACCTCATTCTGTCCCAGATAGTAACATAAACAGTGGTGACACTTTATCACCAAATACCACCAAGTTGTTAACATACGGATGGGTTCTGTCCTACTGTCTTCTTTTTCATGTACTTCAGAAAAGGGTATAAAAAGTTTACCAGTTTACCAGTACATATGCTGCATTGCTGTTGCAAACACTCAATGAAAACATTGGATACAAGAGATAATACTGTCCCCTGACTCCTTAACTAATGTCCTCCTTTAGCAGTTATGACCTAAAGCTAAACGCTTTCTCTGATCAGTTTCTCATAAGTCCTCCACGTACCTTCTCATAAGGCTTTTTTTTATTTGAAAGCCAAACTAGTGGTGCATCATTCTTGAGGTTAACAGCTTGCTTGACACTTTACTGATGTCTTTTTAGGTGTTTTCTTCCTCCTTCTGAAGATTACTAAACACTACTCTGAGGGAAAGACGGACACCTAGCAGGTCAGTTTACCTCTCCTTCTTGCTTTTGTACTCTGCTAAACATGTAACTGTAGTCAGAATTAATAAACCCCACTTAATAAAATCTAAATAATCTAATCTTCCAGTGGGTTAAACTGCTTTTAAAAACAATACTACTACTACTACTAATACTACTACTACTACTACTACTACTACTTCAATAAATGAATAATTAAATAAAGAGGAGAAGAAGAAGAAAAAGAAGTTTATATTCCCAGTCATACTTCACTATTCAAAGCACACCTGCTTGTTTAGGATCTCTGAAAGTCATCCAAGTTCTTACTTTACTTTTACTTGTACATTTGGTTTGATCTTGAGATTTTCTGTATTGGTCTAAAAATAATGAATTAAGCCCACTTAAAAGAGATAACTGAGTAAACTTCCACAGTGCCCCCCAACTCTCACCAATCTACTGAAACTGATTTAACAAGATGATCTTAATTATGGGTTTCACTACATTTTTCACTAGATCTGGATACTTTGTAGTCTGTCACACCATGAATGGATACATATGTATGATGTCTATTCACCACTGTAACTATAAGGGATGTTAGAAATTCCTCTACAATTATTAGTAAACTTAAGATGAGAAAAAGCAGATGCACAGAAAGAGAGACTATAAAGTGCAAAGAACTGATAAAAATGGACAGTAAGTGTAGCTGCAGTGAGGTGTTCATAATAAGATGCTTGGTGAGTGTATATAGATTAGATTTATATAGAAATTGATTTAGATGTTTTGAACTGTTTTGATAATATGCATTAAACCAATGTTTGCTGTTGCCATAAGCCCAATGAATAAAATCAGCATTAGGGTTTGACTAGAGTTCTGGCCTGTCTGATCAGATGTTATCACACAGAGCTATACTGATTATTGAATGTAGCACAATCAGACTCTTACAGCTAACTGGTAACTTCCCTGATGACAGACTGATGATGGTTAACCATATTACTTTATTTAATTAGGGTGGCCAGAGGGGTGGCCAAGTTTCACCCAAGGTTTGAAGTGCCCACCCCTGGCCACCCCTAGCATACGCCTTTGCAGAACACAGCACTTAATAAATATAGAAGCTTATAATTCTAAACTGATGTATTGTTAACAAACTATTACAAAATGATTATTTTGCTACTTATAGGGCACTTATTATAGTCTTACTGTAATTTTCTATTTATTTGATAGGATGGTCACATCACTATGAAGTGAGCATAAAGACTTGTTGAGAAATTGACATGGCCAAAAACGTCCATCAGGTAAAGTATAACTGTCAGAGAAAAAAGATGTTGACTGGTGACTATATCATTGCCTACATTGCAGTGAACCAGAGAGTTTAACAGTTACAATCACCACTTCTTAGTTAAAATTCTTAATCTGTGGATGGGTGAGCTAGTGCAGCCTTCATACATGGAAAAAATTAGATTCACTTTAAAATGAGTGAGTAAAATTTGATGATAATTTAGTAGAACTTGTCAACCTCTAGTTGAATATCTGGACATAAAGTGAAGTGCTTCCTTCTATCAGTTTCTGATGGGTCTTTTTTTAAATCCAAAAGCAGCACTGATCGTAAGTAATACTTGAGGTTTATTGAAATTGTTTGCGCTGAGTGATAACCTACGTATGTGTTTTAAAATATTTTCTTCCTCATTCTGAAGAATGCAAACTCTCAGGGAAAGGCAGATTCCAAGCAGGTCAGTGTGCCTCTTGTGTGAAGTGTCATTGTGAATTAACCTGGCTTAGTAAAATCTAAAAAATCTAATGTGTTAGGGGGTAAAATTTTCCAAAATACCACTACTACTACTATTACTACTACTACTACTACTACCACTTCTACTACTGCTACTACTACTACTATTAATACTATTATTATTATTAGTAGTAGTAGTAGTAGCAGTAATATAAATGAGAAAAAGAAAAAGAAAGAAATGGATTTCAGTACTTTTTTCAGTGAATCTGGATGCGTTGATAGAGTTTTAAACTGTTTTTACTAATATATATTAAACCAGTGTTTCAATGCTGCATAAGCACAATAAACAAAACCAGCATTAGTGTTAGACCAGCATTCTGGCCTGTCTGATCAGATGTTTTAGACCAAGCCAAACTGATTATTGAATGTAGCACAATCAGACTCTTACAGCTAACTGGTAACTTCCCTCATGACAGACTGATGATTGTTAACCGTATCACTTGTTTAATTGAGATGGCCAGAGGGGTGACCAAGCTTCCCTCAAAGGTGGCAGTGCCCACCCCTGGCCACCTCTAGCATACACCTCTGCTAAATACAGCACTAGGCTGATGTACTGTTAACAAACTATTACATTACGATTAATTTGCTGATGATGGGTCCCTTTCATAACGTTAGTTATTTATTTCCTTGATATGATGGTCACTTGACTATGAAATGAGCATAAAGACTAAAATCCAATCTGACATGGAAAAAATTGTCCAGCAGGTTAAGTATAACTTTCAGAAAAAAAAAGCTAGTGACTGTCAGGGATATTATTGCTAGAGAGATATTACTGCTTACATTGCAGTGAACAAGACATTTTTACCACTTAAATTTAAAATGGTCATTCTGTGGCTTGGGGAGGCAGGGCAGGTTTTACACATGGAAAATATTAGATTTACTTTGAAAAATGAATTTAGTAGAATTTGTCAACCTCTAGCTCAATATCTGGACATAAAACTAAATACTTCCTATGATCAGTTTCTCATATGTCTTCTTCATACCTTCTCATGGGGCTTTTTTAAATGTGAAAGCTATACCGATGGTGCATATAATATGCCCCACCAACTGGAACTGGCTCCACAAGTTATTTTAATTATGGGTTCCACTACATTTTTAACTAGATCTGTATGAGTTGTAGTCTGGTGACACCTTGGCTGGACACATACTGTATTTCTGATGTCTCTTCACCATTATACCTATAAGGGGCATTCAAATTTCCTTCACAATTATAAGTAGACTTAAAAATAGAAACACTGTGAAAAATATCTTTAATCAACTTGATCTTACACTAAGAGAGGAATCACTGAGGAAAAATCATAAATACTGTAGCATTCACCACTTTTAAATAAGCTACAGTTGATGCACAAGTAATGGCCACAGCCAGGGCATACACAAAGAGAGTTTTGTCTGGCTTGGTTCCTCTGCCGTCAGCATTAGACTAGCATAATCAAGCAATATATACATGTATTGTTACGATGTGACTGAAGCCCAGATGCTCGCGGATGAAAGGTTACATTATTTATTTGATTGGCTAGCAGCCAAAGAAACAAAAAGGGGCAAAACACAACGGAGTAGTCAAAGTACAGTCCAAAACTCTGATAACAAATCCACACAATCAGCAAAAGTACCAAAAGGGAGAGGCAACAGACGTAGTCAAAAAACACGATTCTAAACGGTCAAAAATCACGGAAAGACAAGCAATAACAAGAAGGAATTCGCTCAGTAAGTTTCAAAGAAATCAATACCTCGCACTGACTGATTGTCAGAGCCGGGCTTAAATGCTCAGCTCTAATGAGGCACAGGCGACATTCCTCAAAAGTCTGGGGATTGTGAGCGCTGATAGGTGCGCATGCCTGAGTCCAGAGTCACATGATCTCCCAGGGTGTTCTGGGAGTTGGAGTTCGCTCGACGAGCTGAATGCGTGACATATATATATAGAAACTGTGAGACAGAGAGGGGTAAATTTTATATATATGGAATTTACAACTCTCTGTCTCTCACTTTCTCACAGATTACTGAAAAAGCATACATTCTCATACAGTTAACCAGACATAATAAAGCAAAATGAACCTAATGAATCCAAATGACATTGCAAGATACTGTTCCATCAATATGCTGGTTAACTTTCTCTTGCTGGTTGTGTTATGAGCAGATACACACAATACAACTTTTAACTATCATTCATTTCTCATCTAATCACTAATATAGCAACTACAAAGCCTGTAGCCTAAACCGAGCAGCTATTGGAACCAGACCAGGCGTTCTCAACCCTTTCCACCTCAAGGCCTACCTGCTTATAACTACAAAGCCTAATGCCCCACAGGAAAACTAAAATCAACAAAACTAAAAATATAATTAGCTTTTTCTTAAGTGCTGGCACTAAAAACCTGAGAATAAGGGCCTGAAAAAGATCAGATTGTCCATTATGGTTGAATCACAGAAACCAGCATTTCCAATTGTGTTGGAACTATGCTTGCAGTGATAAAACGGGGAAGGAGTGAAGGAATATAATGTACAAGGTAAATGTGAACTGTGATTTGGAGCTGTGATTTGGAGTCCATCATGTTTCCATTGAAAATATTTTCCATTGAAAATATTTCCCAATTTCTGCTGAGTCACCTAGATGTAAGGTCAGAATTCAGTGCCATCAGCCTGAATCCGTGAACCTGATCTGCTTTGTGTCCACAGTCCAGGCTGGTGGAGGTGCTGTAATGGTGTGAGGAATGTTTTTTGTCACACTTTGGGCCAATTAATAGAAAATCAATTGGTACTACCTGAGGGCCACAACCTATGAATTTTGTTGCTGACCATGTGCAACCCTTCATAGCTACAATCCACTCATCTTCTAATGGCTACTTCCAGCCATGACCAAGTACCATGTCACAAAGCAAATAATGCTCAAACAGGTTTCCTCAGCATCACACGAGCGTAGGGTTCTTTAGTGACCTTCTCAGCTACCATATCTGAATCCAGTCCAACATCATGTAGAATTGAGGCTGTTCTGACAACAAAGGGAGACTACACATCTATATTTGTGTGTGAGCATGTGTATATATATATATATATATATATATATATATATATATATATATTGCTGCTGTCGGGAGAAAACATTTTATCTCCATTTTTGCTGTTTTTGAGTTTTTGATATCATTTCATAATTTATGGATGTTCTAATACATCGCTTCCAGATTATCACAAGAAGTCTTCCTTTTAGCCTTGTGAGGTGTTCGGGTCTGTGGGACCAATTTTTATTGATTACCAAAATAAAAAAATGATGGGATTTTAATTTCAACCCCAGATCCCTTGGCCTTTGCTCATTTTCTGTGGGGAACATAAAAATAGCACATTTAATAACACATTTAATGACTTCATACCCTACATATTTATATTACACATGGTGTTGGGGTGAATACACATGGAATAAAAGCGTGGAGATGCTGTGTCACTTCACTCTGTTCTCCTCAAACATGGGCTGCTGTTAGTGTGTGTGTGTGTGTCTGTGTGTGTATGTGTTTGTATACGTGTGTGTGTGAGGGTGGACAGGCTGACACTAACATGGACAGGCTGATGACTGGCTACAGCTGCTAAAGGAGAACCCTACGTTTGCCACTTGTGATATTTTAAACATCTGGTATTTTTACATATATTGTTATGGCTGTATAACCAATAAACCAACAATGCAGCGGGTCCACCAGACTCACTGAATAACAAAAACATGAACACCACACAATGGTTAAAAAGAAGTCAGATATTTTCTCAGAATGCATTTAAAGCATTATGCTTTAAGTTCAGCGTCACAAATCGGCACAATCACAAACTACTCCAACACAGAGTGATCCACTTCACCAGTTTAGGCCTTCTGAAAAAAGTGTGATTATGCTGACTGCTGTTGATAACTGATTGGATCATTCATAACAAATAGTTTTAAAAGTGATGATACTGAACACAAAAATGACATTAAGAACAAAAATGTTGAATGTGAAATTGTGTAAAACATAAGCAGGAACGTGTATGAATGTAAATTGTTTATCATGATGTAAAAGAGAGACATTTTCTGGTGCAGTGGGGTATCATCATCATGACAGCCATACTCAAATCATCGAGTTTTTATGACAAGCCTCCTAAAAGTAGATTTTTTTATAGAGGTGAACTCTATTGAACACTATAACTTAAAAACCCACCTGATCAAATAATTGAATATTTAACTACATTGTTTTTCATTACCAAAACAATCAGCTTTTAAAAATACAAGAGAGGTTGTTTAACCTTCATACATCCTTAAACATTCTGATTGGTCAGTCCACTAACCATCATGCTCACAACAATGATGCCAAGACAATGAAAACAAATGTTAAACGACCAGCAGTCTTGTGCTCCCACTTCACCTGATGTTCTACTTACTTACCCTAATACTGTTTGCAATGTTTGAAAATCACAAAAGCCAACATCTTACTTGGAGAATGGCACTTACCTACTTTTTACTACAATGACCTATGGCCTAATGATCTAGTGCATCTGTTTTTGGAAAAGACCACCTCTTAAATATTTACAATCTGGCTTTATCAGGGCTTTATCAAATACCTGTGCTCTTCTGCTTTTCAGATTTCAGCCATGCTTATTTTCCTACTTTTTTCAGGTCAGTATCCACCTCGTACTTTGAAAAACTATTTGATTTCTTCTGTTTTTGCATATTGCCACACTCAATGGTCCTCGTACATCATGTCATACAAAATAAGAAGAACATAAAGAAACACAAATCACAAACCACAGCATCTCAATGGGGTTGAAGTCAAGACTATGACTAGGACTAAGACCTTAAATTTGTCTTTACTGGATATTCTCCTGCAGGATTTTCTGGTAGAAAACTGAATTCCTGGTTCTGTCTGATTCGCCCAGGCCCTAATGCACCACAACACCATGTTTGACAGTTAGTATGCTATTATCACTGTGGAATTCTTTATTCAGTCCACAGAACATTAGTACAGAAAACTCAGGGAGCATCAAAGGGCATTTTAGAAAATGGGAGATGAACTTTCATGCTCCTCATGTTCATGCACCATTTGACCAAGTCTCTTTCTAATGGTAGAATCACCTGTCGTGAATAAGGCCTGCAGTTCCTTAGACATTCATCTGGGTTCTTTTGTGGATTCCATGATGAGTATTTGCTATGCTGTGCGAATAACTTTGGTAGGCCATCCACTTATAGGAAGACTCTCCATTTGGAGATAATGGCACAGTGGTACTCCTAGAGCCTTAGAATTGTAAGCCTTTCCAGACTTATATACTTCAATAACTTCAATAATATTTCAAATCACTTTCATTTCTTTCATTACAATCATTACTTCCACAATTTCTTTTGAACATAGCATAATAATTTTAGCCTACTTCCCATTCAACACACATGGCAGTAATCAGCCCTTGGTGTGACTAGTTTCATTTTTCATAATTAGCAACTTATATTGGTGCAACTGAGAAAATAAGAGGGTAAACACTTTTTCTCACATGGCTAGTTTCTGATGGATAAAAGTCTTACTGCCAATAAATTAAATGACCATTTAAAAACTATATTATGTTTTTGTCTCTGTCTTATGTGAAATTTTGTTTAAATATCTGTGAAAAATGTGTAAAAACAGAAGAAATTAATGTGAATATTTTTTCACAGCACTGTATAAAGTTATGTTTGGTCATATTACTCATAAAGGTCTGAACAGCATACATGCCCAAAAGCACTGTGACATAGATGTTTACAAACACGTTTGTTTTACAGGACTTTGTGCTCTTCCCTTCACACAAAGTCGTAAGTTGAATTTTTGTAAGTTTTGCTTACTAGACAGCAGGAGTGGACAGAGGACAGAAATTCCATGCTTAAACAAGAATATTGACAATGTAGTGATTATTTACATGCATAGCTTGGCTAAATCCTTGGAAATAACATTCTCAAACTTCCAGATTTGGCGGCTTCAGATGAATAGGGAAAAAGCAATGGCGCCATTTATGAATGACATATTTTTACATCCTCATTAAAATATTTACCTCATCTTTGCACACAATGAAATGTTCATTTGATTAAACAGTTTGCATTTTCATAGAGGACTACAAGCTTTTTATTTGAAAATAATCTGCTTAGCTACAACAGTAAGGATCTCGTGATAGGTAACTCAATAAGCTCAACTTATATTAACTGTCTAAAATGAGTTGTTCATTTTTACAAGAATATACTCAGTGTTGTGCAGGTTGAAACTAGAATGAACTGCGACCCAAGTGAGGTAAAGACAGGAGGCAAGTGTGCTTTAAGTGTAATCTTTGTCATCAGTAGCGGCAGGGATCAAAACATATTACTAAACAATAAGAGGACAATTAGCAAAACCCAGGAGCAGGAATCCAAAAACAGAGCACAGGAAAAAACAAGAAACAAGGAAAACTAAAAAAAATCTAGTATCTATGCCTAGAACAAGGCTCAGAAATGCATAGGAAACTGTGGCAACACCCAGCAAAGGCTAAACATAAAGAAAGCGGCGTAACTATGGAGACACACAGGTGGAACTAATAATGACAGGGAGGGTCCACAATAGAGCCAGAGCTGATCTTTGATGGATCATGGCCAAAGAGGCCACTAGGGAGATGGAAGCCAGAGGAGCAGGGTCTACTGGGGTGGCAGAGACAGACGCAGCAGAAACCACAGGAACAACAGTAACAACAGCCGCCAGACATGCACAAGCTGCAGCAACAACAGGGAGCAGGAACTATAGGGGGCAACCAGAAACAAACAGATGCAACAGGGAGCACAGTAACAGGAACCTCAGGCATTTCCACAAAGATAGATAGGATAACAGGAAGCATCAAAATTGTATAAAATGCTCACAGAGAAGGACCTAGAAAGAAGTACTTTGACAAGATGTGGTTCTGCACTGAAAAAAACTGGCTACACAGGAGAGCAAAGGGAGAGCAACTGCAGGAAAAAAAATTGAAGATTTGGAGTGGTTGATAAGGGTAAAAAAATAGAATTATAATGTCTGGAGAGGGAGACGGGGAGAAAGGAGATGGGACATGCTTAAAGACATTTTGGATGTTTGTTAAGCTGTGATTGCGTGGAGCTCTGAGTTATGAGGCAGAGGAAACAGGGGGCCAGGAAAAAGGCCAGTGATATTTTCATAATGAAAGAAAATAGAAGCAAACAGTCAAACAATGGAAAGCAATCAATTAAGTTGTTCATTTTTATTATATATAAAATTATAACTAATTATAATTAGTGAACTGGTAAAGTATATTTTAAACATGTACCATTAACCCACTTTTGTATTGATAAAAAAAGTAAGACTAATCATGTTCTGTCTAAAATAAAACTGTCTATAATAATAAAAGTGTTCCAAAAGTGGTGATGATGACAGGCTCCATATTTTGGAGCCATATTGTATTGATCCATATTAGGGACGTTGCGATGTAATTCATTGCAATCCTGATTAATATTGTCATTTTGTCCAACCCTACATATGTTTATCTACATGTATTGCTTAGTTTAACTTTTAATATATATTTAGGTTGATTAAAATGTTTCTTATTAATAAGTCAAGGGACATCCCAGTACAATAAGCTACTGCAAAATATACTTACTTAAGCATCTAAAATGGTTTTATTTATTTTGATTTGAAAACCTTCACAAATTTTTGTGATACTGTGACACAAATTTCTGTTCATACCACCCCACTCCTGGCCACTGGTAGTCTGGCACACTCAGTTTTCAAGTCACAAAATAAATAAAAAATATTTTAAAAATAGATAGGCTGGAACTCCTGGCAAAGAGCCATAGAAAAGCACCTGACCCTGACTAGGCTTGGGTAATATTTTTAGTACTACTATGCAAGTAATAATAAGCATGTAATAAACATTTAAGTAAGGTAATCTTCACTGAGTAATGTGTATATTACTTTTACACTGACTACTTCAGTGAAAAAACAATAGGGATACCCACAAGAAAGAAAAATCCAAGAAGAGATCTCTTTACTACAGATAGCTCTACAGTTCTCTTAAACAATAAGATGGATCACATCTCCTTTTGAGTTTCAGAAGAAATATCCACAAAGCTACATGCTGTGCTCAATTTGCTAAGAAAATAAGACTTATATAGTGATGCACACAAAAGCTACATTGAACACTAACCTTCTTTGCAGAGAACCTTCAGCCTGCTAGACTGTAAGTGTAAATTACAATCCAATGAGGTGCACATGAAAACACAAAACAAATTAGCTATCAGCATGAAGCACATCATCGTAAAGGTATAAAGCACAAAAGCAACTGAACCCCATCACAACCAGCCTGTTCAAAAACACAATCAGCAAAGAATTCAATAGGTAACACTAAATATATGAAATTTCCAAAATAAGTGGAGTACTATAAAAACTGACTAAAACAAGCCTTTTTCAGATGAATACAGATGAATCAAACATATATGACAGTCACCATTAAAACCCCTGGCACATTTATCTACATTATATACAATTTTTATTTTCTTCTTCTACAGAAACAATCAACACAACTACTGTTCCCTCCACAAATTTTCCCAACACAACTGCTGTTCCCTCAACTCCTATTCCCTTGAACACTACTCCCTTGACTACTGCTTCTGTTACATCAGTTCCCTTAACGACTGTTCCCTCAACCGCTGATCCCTCGACCACTGTTCCCTCGACTACTGCTTCTGTTACCACTGTTCCCTCAACAACTATTCCCTCAACAAATGTTTCCTTGACCGCTGTTCCCTCGACCGCTGTTCCCTTGACTGCTGTTCCCTCGACTACTGCTTCTGTTACCACTGTTCCCTCAACAACTATTCCCTCAACAACTGCTCCCTCAACAACTGTTCCCTTGACTGCTGTTCCCTCGACCGCTGTTCCCTTGACTACTGCTTCTGTTACCACTGTGCCTTCAACAACTATTCCCTTGCCAACTGTTCCCTCAACAAATGTTTCCTTGACCGCTGTTCCCTCGACTACTGCTTCTGTTACCACTGTTCCCTCAACAACTATTCCCTCAACAAATGTTTCCTTGACTGCTGTTCCCTCGACTGCTGTTCCCTCGACCGCTGTTCCCTCAAATACTGCTTCTGTTACCACTGTTCCCTCAACAACTATTCCCTTGACAACTTTTCCCTCAACAACTGTTCCCTCGACCGCTGTTCCCTTGACTACTGCTTCTGTTACCACTGTTCCCTCAACAACTATTCCCTCAACAAATGTTTCCTTGACGGCTGTTCCCTCGACTGCTGTTCCCTCGACCGCTGGTCCCTCGACTACTGCTTCTGTTACCACTGTTCCCTCAACAACTATTCCCTCAACAAATGTTTCCTTGACCGCTGTTCCCTCGACTGCTGTTCCCTCGACTGCTGTTCCCTCGACTACTGCTTCTGTTACCACTGTTCCCTCAACAACTATTCCCTCAACAACTGTTCCCTCAACAACTATTCCCTCAACAACTGTTCCCTCAACAACTGTTCCCTCAACCGCTATTCCCTCGACTATAGCTTCTGTTACAACTGCTCCTTTAACAACTATTCCCTCAACAAATGTTTCCTTGACCGCTGTTCCCTCGACTGCTGTTCCCTCGACCACTGTTCCCTCGACTACTGCTTCTGTTACCACTGTTCCCTCAACAACTATTCCCTCAACAAATGTTCCCTTGACTGCTGTTCCCTCGACTGCTGTTCCCTCGACTACTGCTTCTGTTACCACTGCTCTTTCAACAACTATTCCCTCAACAAATGTTTCCTTGACCGCTGTTCCCTTGACTGCTGTTCCCTCGACCGCTGTTCCCTCGACTACTGCTTCTGTTACCACTGTTCCCTCAACAACTATTCCCTCAACAAATGTTCCCTCGACTGCTGTTCCCTCGACTGCTGTTCCCTCGACTACTGCTTCTGATACCACTACTCCTTCAACAACTATTCCCTCAACAAATGTTTCCCTGACCGCTGTCCCCTCGACTGCTGTTCCCTCGACCGCTGTTCCCTCGACTACTGCTTCTGTTGCCACTGTTCCCTCAACAACTATTCCCTCAACAACTGTTTCCTCAACAACTGTTCCCTCGACCGCTGTTCCCTCGACTACTGCTTCTGTTACCACTGTTCCCTCAACAACTATTCCCTCAACAAATGTTTCCTTGACCGCTGTTCCCTCGACTGCTGTTCCCTCGACTGCTGTTCCCTCGACTGCTGTTCCCTCGACTACTGCTTCTGTTACCACTGTTCCCTCAACAACTATTCCCTCAACAAATGTTCCCTCGACTGCTGTTCCCTCGACTACTGCTTCTGTTACCACTGTTCCCTCAACAACTATTCCCTCAACAACTGTTCCCTCAACAACTGTTCCCTCGACCGCTGTCCCCTCGACTACAGCTTCTGTTACCACTGCTCCTTCAACAACTATTCCCTCAACAAATGTTTCCTTGACCACTGTTCCCTCGACTGCTGTTCCCTCGACCACTGTTCCCTCTACTACTGCTTCTGTTACCACTGTTCCCTCAACAACTATTCCCTCAACAAATGTTCCCTCGACTGCTGTTCCCTCGACTGCTGTTCCCTCAACTATTGCTTCTGTTACCACTGCTCCTTCAACAACTATTCCCTCAACAAATGTTTCCTTGACCGCTGTTCCCTTGACTGCTGTTCCCTCGACCGCTGTTCCCTCGACTACTGCTTCTGTTACCACTGTCCCCACAACAACTATTCCCTCAACAAATGTTCCCTCGACTACTGTTCCCTCGACTGCTGTTCCCTCGACTACTGCTTCTGTTACCACTGCTCCTTCAACAACTATTCCCTCAACAAATATTCCCTCAACAAATGTTTCCTTGACCGCTGTTCCCTCGACTGCTGTTCCCTCGACCGCTGTTCCCTCGACTACTGCTTCTGTTGCCACTGTTCCCTCAACAACTATTCCCTCAACAACTGTTTCCTCAACAACTGTTCCCTCGACTGCTGTTCCCTCGACTACTGCTTCTGTTACCACTGTTCCTTCAACAACTATTCCCTCAACAAATGTTTCCTTGACGGCTGTTCCCTCGACTGCTGTTCCCTCGACCGCTGGTCCCTCGACTACTGCTTCTGTTACCACTGTTCCCTCAACAACTATTCCCTCAACAAATGTTTCCTTGACCGCTGTTCCCTCGACTGCTGTTCCCTCGACTGCTGTTCCCTCGACTACTGCTTCTGTTACCACTGTTCCCTCAACAACTATTCCCTCAACAACTGTTCCCTCAACAACTGTTCCCACAACCGCTGTTCCCTCGACTATAGCTTCTGTTACAACTGCTCCTTTAACAACTATTCCCTCAACAAATGTTTCCTTGACCGCTGTTCCCTCGACTGCTGTTCCCTCGACCACTGTTCCCTCGACTACTGCTTCTGTTACCACTGTTCCCTCAACAACTATTCCCTCAACAAATGTTCCCTTGACTGCTGTTCCCTCGACTGCTGTTCCCTCGACTACTGCTTCTGTTACCACTGCTCTTTCAACAACTATTCCCTCAACAAATGTTTCCTTGACCGCTGTTCCCTTGACTGCTGTTCCCTCGACCGCTGTTCCCTCGACTACTGCTTCTGTTACCACTGTTCCCTCAACAACTATTCCCTCAACAAATGTTCCCTCGACTGCTGTTCCCTCGACTGCTGTTCCCTCGACTACTGCTTCTGATACCACTACTCCTTCAACAACTATTCCCTCAACAAATATTCCCTCAACAAATGTTTCCCTGACTGCTGTCCCCTCGACTGCTGTTCCCTCGACCACTGTTCCCTCGACTACTGCTTCTGTTGCCACTGTTCCCTCAACAACTATTCCCTCAACAACTGTTTCCTCAACAACTGTTCCCTCGACCGCTGTTCCCTCGACTACTGCTTCTGTTACCACTGTTCCTTCAACAACTATTCCCTCAACAAATGTTTCCTTGACCGTTGTTCCCTCGACTGCTGTTCCCTCGACCGCTGTTCCCTCGACTACTGCTTCTGTTACCACTGTTCCCTCAACAACTATTCCCTCAACAAATGTTTCCTTGACCGCTGTTCCCTCGACTGCTTTTCCCTCGACTGCTGTTCCCTCGACTGCTGTTCCCTCGACTACTGCTTCTGTTACCACTGTTCCCTCAACAACTATTCCCTCAACAAATGTTCCCTCGACTGCTGTTCCCTCGACTACTGCTTCTGTTACCACTGTTCCCTCAACAACTATTCCCTCAACAACTGTTCCCTCAACAACTGTTGCCTCGACCGCTGTCCCCTCGACTACAGCTTCTGTTACCACTGCTCCTTCAACAACTATTCCCTCAACAAATGTTTCCTTGACCGCTGTTCCCTCGACTGCTGTTCCCTCGACTGCTATTCCCTCGACCGCTGTTCCCTCTACTACTGCTTCTGTTACCACTGTTCCCTCAACAACTATTCCCTCAACAAATGTTCCCTCGACTGCTGTTCCCTCGACTGCTGTCCCCTCGACTATTGCTTCTGTTACCACTGCTCCTTCAACAACTATTCCCTCAACAAATGTTTCCTTGACCGCTGTTCCCTTGACTGCTGTTCCCTCGACCGCTGTTCCCTCGACTACTGCTTCTGTTACCACTGTCCCCACAACAACTATTCCCTCAACAAATGTTCCCTCGACTACTGTTCCCTCGACTGCTGTTCCCTCGACTACTGCTTCTGTTACCACTGCTCCTTCAACAACTATTCCCTCAACAAATATTCCCTCAACAAATGTTTCCCTGACCGCTGTTCCCTCGACTGCTGTTCCCTCGACCGCTGTTCCCTCGACTACTGCTTCTGTTGCCACTGTTCCCTCAACAACTATTCCCTCAACAACTGTTTCCTCAACAACTGTTCCCTCGACTGCTGGTCCCTCGACTACTGCTTCTGTTACCACTGTTCCTTCAACAACTATTCCATCAACAAATGTTTCCTTGACCGCTGTTCCCTCGACTGCTGTTCCCTCGACCGCTGTTCCCTCGACTACTGCTTCTGTTACCACTGTTCCCTCAACAACTATTCCCTGGACAACTGTTCCGTCAACAACTGTTCCCTCAACTGCTGTTCCCTCGACCGCTGTTCGCTCAACTGCTGTTTCCTCGACCGCTGTTCTCTCAACTGCCGTTCCCTCGATCGCTGTTCCCTCAACTGCTGTTACCTCGACCACTGTTCCTTCAACTGCTGTTGCCTCAACCACTTTTCCCTCAACTGCTGTTGCCTCGACCACTGTTCCCCCAACGACAGTTCCCTCAAATATGACATGCAAAATCTCTGGTCCAAATTCACCAGGTATGTATTTTTTAAAGTCTTTTCTGATAGATGATATACACTAATAGAAAATATGTAATTAAAAAGTATAAATAGACTTTAATACAAAATATTGTTTGTATTATTGTATTTATTGATTCTCTTCTTGAAGTGTTTTAGTAAATACATTAAGTTGAGTGTACAGTAAATTGCTGAATGGTTTTCCACAGGGAATGTAATGGTCGTGCGACTCAAAGTGACTTCAAATAAAGACTTGGTGGCTTCCAGCGGTTCACAGCTGCTCCTCCAACAGGTAGCATAAAATAAACTAAATAAAAAAAAAAAACTAATGCTATTGTGTTCTTGACTCATACTGAATCCATGCCATTATTACTAAAAGCTCACAAGTTAATTTCACAAACTAGCAATTTGTCTTATTTGCTCAGGTTTGAAATTACAATTATTATGTACAGTTAATCAAATTTGATCTCATTTGTCTTATTTGCTCAGGTTTGACCCTGAAAAAAGTTTTTCTTCTAATTTTGTTATAACTATATGAATGGATAAAATAAGTTTAATCAGAATACAATCATTACATTCAATAATTCAATAAAATTATTTTAATTGAGTGGAAAATCACATGATTTCACATGAATGCAGTTACTAATGGCAGCATGTTTCAACCAATTTTGAACTGACCAGCCACTTAAAACCACCTGCCTTCTACAACCCCAATTCCAATTAAGTTGGGACATTTTGTAAAACATATACAAAACCAGAATACGATGATTTGCAAATTCTTTTCAACCTATATTCAATTGAATACACTACCAAGACAATATATTTAATGTTCAAACGGATAAACTTTATTGTTTTTGCAAATATTCACCCATTTTGAATTTGATGCCTGCAACACATTCAAAAGAAGTTGGGACAGGGGCGTATTTACCACTGTGTTACATCACCTTTCCTTTTAACAACACCCAATATGCATGTGGGAACTGAGGACACTAATTGTTGAAGCTTTGTAAGTGAAATTCTTTCCCATTCTTGCTTGATGCACAACTTCAGTTGCTCAACAGTCCGGGGTCTCCCTTGTCATATTTTGTGCTTCATAATGCACCACACATTTTCAATGGAAGGCAGGTCTGGACTGCATGCAGGCCAGTCTAGTACCCGCACTCTTTTACTATGAAGCCACGCTGTTGTAACACGTGCAGAATGTGGCTTGGCATTGTCTTGCTGAAATAAGCAGGACGTCCCTGAAAGAGACGTTGCTTGGATGGCAGCACATGTTGCTCCAAAACCTGTATGTACCTTTCAGCATTAATGGTGCCTTCACAGATGTGCAAGTTACCCATGCCATGGGCGCCTACACACCCCCATACCATCAGAGATGCTGGCTTTCGAACTTTGCGCTGGTAACAATGCGGACAGCCCTTTTCTTTAGCCCGGAGGACACAACGTCCATGGTTTCTAAAAACAATTTGAAATGTGGACTCGTCAGACCACAGGACACTTTTCATTTTACATCAGTCCATCTCAGATGAGCTCGGGCCCAGAGAAGCCGGTTGTTTCTGGGTGTTGTTGATATGTGGCTTTTGCTTTGCATGGCAGGGTTTTAACTTGTACTTGTAGATAGAGCGACAAACTGTGTTCACTGACAATGGTTTTCTGAAGTGTTCCTGAGCCCATGTGGTAATATCCATTACAGAATGATGTCGGTTTTTAATGCAGTGCCACCTGAGGGATCGAAGGTCACTGGCATTCAATGTTGGTTTTCTGCCTTGCTGCTTGCAGAGATTTCTCCAGATTCTCTAAATCTGTTGATGATATTATGGGCTGTAGATGATGAAATCCCTAAATTCTTTGCAATTGCATATTGAGAAACATTGTTCTTAAACTGTTGGACTATTTGCTCACGCAGTTGTTCACAAAGTGGTGAACCTCACCCCATCCTTGCTTGTGAACGACTGAGCCTTTCAGGGATGCTCCCTTTATACCCAATCATGACACTCACCTGTTTCCAATTAACCTGTTCACCTGTGGAATGTTCCAATCAGGTGTTTTTTGAGCATTCCTGCTGTCTTTTGTTGCCCCTGTCCCAACTTCTTTGGAACGTGTTGCAGGCATCAAATTCAAAATGAGTGAATATTTGCAAAAAATCTGAACGTTAAATATACCAGCCAGGCAATCGCATCCTGTGGGCAATGTGTGTATTGTCTCTGATTTTACATCTAATAGATGTAAAAATGTATTTTGTTTGCTGCTTGTTATTTATCCACATGTCTCTTGCGAGCACTGTCCAGCGTACTCTGCTAAAAAATTCTCTTTAAAAGTTATATTTGAACAGGAGAACTACAGCTGGGCTTCAGACAATTTAAAGGGTCAAACTAGGAAAATAAGTTAATAAAGTTAAAAACGAGTGGCACTAATAGTTTTTGTGAGTCCATCTCTGTACATCAATAAGACATACATTGTTAATCTGGAAACACACTGGTGCAGTAACAGATAACTGCTCAGATCCTAGTTTGATATCAGTGCTCTCATTTGCATTACTTTAAGATCCACTGCTCTAAATATATAAGTTTTATGAAAATCACAAACTGGCTTTTGTCAAGGAAAGAGGAGACATGCTTCATAAACTGCACACTCAGATTGAGTTTATGCTTTAGCTATGTTTATCAATGTTTTTATTACACTACTCACAAACGGCCAAGTAACACCTGACATTTGGTCAAAACCAGATCACTCATGAAAAAGGTCATTATAAAATAATAAAACTACAGTCACTCATTGAAATTCTGAATTCAACAGTGGTACCAAAATGTGTGGATCACAATCTATAATTGTTTGTAAAGTCAGGGAAGCTGTATGTTAGGTAGATGTGCCTCCTAAAGCAGCTGCAGACTGTATATTACACTGAATAACACAGCTATGTCCATGTGTCCCTACAGCTCAAAGGGAAGCTGATAGACAGAGGACTGCCAAGCAACTTCACCCTTTGTTTGAGGTCCCTTAACAAGACATCACCCTAGAATATGGTTATTGGAAATGAAAATGCTTATTTTTACATATGCTCTTAACAATTAGTAAAGAGAAATCAATTTAGAGGATGTGAATGACTAAAATCTTGCTTTGTTTTTTTTTTTATATTCAAATCACATAATTAATGAGCATTTACATGGTGACACTTTCATGCATCACTTTAATTCACTTGAAACCTACATAAAACTAGATTGCATTTATTTTGCATAATGTAAAGTGTCCTGCAAGTCAAAAACCTGCTGTTTAAACTCTGTTCTCTCTGTGAAATACTGCTTGTCTCCACAGTGTAATTAACCTATTATGCAGATGCTTTATTTTGATTTGTTTTGACTGTCAGAATTGAGTTCATTTCTGTTGTTTTCACTCATCCTGAATAAAACTGCTCTTGGCTTTTACTCGCTTCCGGTCTTTCTGCTGGTATATAACTCTTATATGATTACACTGAATGCAGAGTTCTGTTTGGGTGAAATGAGAACTACATTAATCACACCTTAGACGTGTCTCTGATAAACTCTCTCGTAGTTTGTCTCCTCCTCTCACTCTCTGTATCTCTTTAACTCTCTCTTTCTCTGGCTCACTTTCTCCATCACTTTCTCTCCCCCTTACTCTGTGTTCTCTCTCTCTCTCTCTCTCTCTCTCTCTCTCATGTGAAAATGTAAACAATCAGACTTTCCAGTGTACTCACCAGGAACAGCTCTGTGTTACTGTAGTCTTCCTCCAGGGTGATGATGTGTGCTGATGATGATGATTATCGCAATGAACACATTGGAGGAATGAAGGAGTGAAACCACACATCTCTCCTCCTGCACACAAACAACAAACACAAAAGAGCAATTTACTTTTCTTCAACTCAAATATGATTTACACCTGCTCCACTACTCATGCAGAAATGTAAACGTTTTTCACACGAATGCTAAAATAAATTAGTTGATCATACTAAAGCAGAAATATTAAGGCTTTCTGATACTGATAAAGAGCTTTAAATCATTGTTTTACACTCTGGAGCTGGGGGGTCGGGTCCACCACTGAAAATCTCCTGCTGTTGTCCATGATTCTGCGGTCAACTCTCACGCTGCAAACTGCAGCAAACACACAGACACACCACAACATAAACCTTTGGTATACATCGTCATGACAACCAGGAACAGGACCATTATGACATCATCAACATAGCAACCAGGGACAGATTCGTTTATGACGGCATCATAGGACACGTCTGGACATTAACGATATCAGTTTTACACTTTGTCGTGTCGGTTATCTTACATGACAAAATGGTCTTTAGCTGAGACAGTTTCTCACACAGCGGCCTTCTCGTCCTTATTTAGAAATGAACGAAGGGCGTGTACAATACTATTCTGACTTTGAAAAACCCCAGAGTAGCCGAAACTGTGCTTCAACTGCATCTTACCACATTTAAGACGACTCATCTTTTAATGTTATTTATTTTTTATTTTCCTCTCATTTTAAATGAATAAATCACATTAAAAGTAGAAATAAAAAATACACTTACCTGTTCTCGACGTTTAGCTCTCGTTTCATCCACATTCGGGGAGTCTGCGTCATCCAAGGCTAATATGCATATTATGGCGTAATAGACTATTGATGCCCATATTAGGAATTCCACGTCTAAGCTCGGGTTTCTCTACGGTTATATTGAATAAGGTTTACGAAAAAATCGCCTGTCTAAATAAAAAATGTTCCAAACCCGATACGTTTTTTCCTGTGTACATTTGTCTACCAAATGTTTTAATGCCGAACGGGAAAAGTCGAAGCTGGCGAATGTCCTGAGAAAATATCTTCTACCTTACCGTATATTTGTGGGTATACCCGTAAATAAAACCATCACATAGTATCATTTGATAAACACTAAAACTCATTATCAGAAATACTACCCATGTTAAAACTACGAGGCTGAATTAACTTCTTTTTCGCAGTTTCTTGTTTGAATGTTCCCATTCCACCTTAAGTGGTGCAGCAGCTGTGACTAACTACGACAAGCATTAGCAAACGAGACAAAACTGACCTGCTGGTTCTGTGAAACAGCCAAAGCCAGTCAATGATACTCAGCTGTTAAGCGGACATAGAAGAATCTCCTGCCAGGCCTTTCGACCCTCCATGGAGCTGAAGTCAGCTTCTTTTTCTCCAGCTGCTTGTTCGGAGTTTTCCGTTACACTTTAAAAAGCGCAGCAGCCGCCCTCCGTCTGTACGTGGAAATGTTCACTGACAACGCCTGATTAAGGAGGCTGCCGGTCTAATGACGTGATTTCAGTAGCTTTAGCTCACATGTAGCAATGTTCATATTTCAGCTCTTTAACGACCTCGTAATTTGGAGGGTCCGGCGGTGTTCTGGAGAAGGATGTTCACAGGACAAAACGTTTCGGGTTCTGAACCTTTTCATTTAACACAGCGTGCGATAGAGACGACTTCTCAAAAACCTTATTCATCCTGGCCACAGAGAAATGAGGCTGAGACCCGGAGTTCCTAATGTGGGCATAAGAGCGTGGCGCCCACTGCAGCACGACTACAGCGGCCTGTAGTTAAAGGGGGGGTTACAAATATTTTATTACGAAACGGCGAACATTTCCATCAAATTACAACCCTGCTGTTAATCAACCCTGGGTATCACTAGTTTAAATGTTCAATTATCAACTAAATTTATGTAACTGAGTAAATAAGAGGGTAAACACTTTTTCACACATGGCTAGTTTCTGATGGATAAAAGTCTTACTGCCAATAAATTAAATGACCATTTAAAAACTATATTATGTTTTTGTCTCTGTCTTATGTGAAATTTTGTTTTAATATCTGTGAAAAATGTGTAAAAACAGAAGAAATTAATGTGAATATTTTTTCACAGCACTGTATAAAGTTATGTTTGGTCATATTACTCATAAATGTCTGAACAGCATGCACGCCCAACAGCACTGTGACATAGATGTTAACATACACATTTGTTTTACAGGACTTTGTGCTCTTCCCTTCACACAAAGTCGTAAGTTGAATTTTTGTAAGTTTTGCTTACTAGACAGCAGGAGTGGACAGAGGACAGAAATTCCATGCTTAAACAAGAATATTGACAATATAGTGATTATTTACATGAGTACATGCATAGCTTGGCTAAATCCTTGGAAATAACATTTTCACACTTCCAGATTTGGCGGGTTCAGACGAATAGGGAAAAAGCAATGGCACCATTTATGAATGACATTTGTACTAGGGATGCACCGATCCAACATTAGGATTGGATATCGGTCCCGATATTAACAAAATTAGCTGGTTTGGGTATCGGATAATTAGGCCGATCCATGGGACCGATACTTTACTTTATTAAATTGGTTTGCAACGCGTGCTACGCCATACATCAGCAGCATGTGTGCAGCGTGTGGGTAGACTTGACTTACTAACAGGAACAACATGGAGCGAACCAAACAGTCAGCTGTGTGGAGGTAGTTCAAGCTTGCTACGCCATGTTCGACAGCGATGTGCAATATCTGCAAAACAAATGTCCCAAGGGGTGGTGGTAGTGCTGCAAAACACAATACAACAAACTTAATTAAGCACCTCCAAAAGTACCACGGTAAAGAGCACGCCGAGTTCCAGACATTACAGTTGAACAAACAAAAAGAAGCAGGAGACAATACGACGAAACAGTTAACTTTGGCGAACGCACTGCAAAGACATGAAACATTTCCATCTGACAGCATGAAAGCGACAAAAATAACAGAGAAAGTTCTGGAATTTATTGTTTTGGATACGCAACCCATGTCGGTGGTCGAAAATAAAGGTTTTTGCCGCCTGCAGGAACACCTAGTACCCAGATATAATTTACCATCACAAAAATATTTTCTGAGACCACTCTGCCAGAACTGTACAAGAAAGAGTGTGGCCACATATCAGAACGGTTAAAAGATGTCAAAGTAATGAGCTTCATGACAGATTATCTGGAGTTCAAACGTGTGCCCTATGACACTTTTAAGCCTAACTGTCCACTGGACACGAATATTACGCCTCACAGTGCGATGCTCCAAGCTAAAAACTTTCATGGATCACACACCAGCGACTCCATTTCAACTGCCATCATGCTTGATCAGTGGCGAATTCCTTTGAACAAAGTGCACGTCATTCTGAGGGACAATGCTAGCAACATGAAAAAGGCGATGGACATCATGGGAGTGCATAGCTTAGGCTGCTTTGCTTATACATTGCAGCTCGTAATTAACAAGGGACTATTGTCACAATGCAGTGTGAGTGATGCCATTGCAAGCAGCAGGCAGACTGTGGGACATTTTAAACATTCTGCACTCACATATTCACGACTACGTGATATCCAGCTCCAGATGCAAATCCAACCTAAACGCCTACAACAAGACATCAAGACAAGATGGAATAGCACCTACTTTATGATAGAGAGTCTTCTGGAACAGAAGCGAGTCCTTTGTGCTATTGTTGCTGACCATGACTTGCCCACGACACTGACTGCTAACCAGTGGGCCTTGCTTGAAAAAACTAACACTGTTCTAGCACCATTTAAAGAGCTAACCATTTAAAGAGCTAACCAGGAAAGTAAGCTCATCCACTTTCTCCATCGCTGATGTCATTCCAGCTGTCACCGTCCTCAAACGCATTCTGGCTAGGGAAGACGAGGCAGATACCGGCATTAAAACAATGAAAAAGACTCTGTTACAAGCTGTCAACAATCACCGCGGCACTGTGGAAGATGAACCTGTCTACGCTCTTGCCACCTTGCTGGAACCAAGATATAAAGACAGGTAAGATTCTAAACTTATTACATTATAGAATTTTTCTCTCTTTCAATGCAATAAGATGCCATGATGTGCATTAAAATTTGGTATTAGAAAATACAAAAGATTATATATCCTTTTTACACATTCTTTTTCATGTCTATATTATTTTGATCAGCCTTGTTTTATTGTTGCATCCAAGAATTTTGTGTCAGAATAAGGTGTGAATTTTAACCAGTGTTTTATATATTTAACTTGTGTTTTATCCCTGTGTCAGATATTTTACAAGTGCAGAGTCTGCAAAGTATGCAAAAGATGCACTAACAAAGGAACTTGAAGAATTCTTGAGGAGCAGCACAGCTGGAGCACTGGAGACTTCAGAGCCACCAGAAAAGTCCCCTCGGGTGGAAGCAGCAGCAGCCCCAGACAAGAGCAGCTTTATGAAAGGATCCGACCAAATTCTGGAGGAGTGTGAGGATCCTGGTACAGCAAGCAGCTCAAACCATGCTGTTGATCTGCATAGATTTTTTACTGAGAAAACGATCACTGCCTCAGACAGTCCATACCAGTACTGGAGAGTCAACAAAGATTGGTTACCTTGTCTTGCTGCCACTGCCATGAAATACCTCTGTGCCCCCTGCACTAGTGTAGAAAGTGAGAGATTGTTCAGCACAGTTTCCAACATTGTGGATGAGAAAAGAAACAGACTTACAGCAGAGACAGCAGAAATGCTTGTTTTCATGAGAAAGAACATGCCATTACTGCTTAAGTGAGCATTCAGCGTAACCACAGGCTGCGCGTGGTGTGAGACTGCACTAAATATTTACATGTTTACAATGATAACTGCTTGTATGTGTGACCAAGTTACTTATTTATTCTCAGGTTCAGCTGCTAGATTTTATTTTAAATTACTGTTTACACTAAATATTTTAAAATAAGATTGATTACTGTTTGTATGTTTGACAAAGTGAAGCTACTTATTTTCTGTTTTGGCTGATAGATTTCATTTATTTTAATATATTTTAAGAAGTTTGACTCCTTTTTTAGTTTGAATTTGAATGCTGTGTCAAGGTTCTGCATAATTTATTATTTTAGTTCCAATTTAGTACATTATCTATGTGTTAATTTGTTATATTTTGTTTTGCAAAGTTAGTAAAATAATGTTTAAATCTCTCCCACATGGTGAGGTATACGGTTAATTAATTCAACAATGGTATCGGATCGGTATCAACCGATATGCAAAGTTTATGTATCGATATGAGTATCGGAACTGAAAAAGTCTGATCCGTGCATCCCTAGTTATATTATCATAATACCACCCTTATTACAGAAATAAAATGTTTTCCATTATGTGACAATTATTATTCTGTTAAAAATCTGAAATTGTTAAAAATTCCAAAACTGTTATAAAGAGATATACAGCATTTTAGAATGAAACTCTTCATATATAAACACATACTCTCACACAAAAAATACATATATAGTTACTGAGTGATGCATTATATACCGAGTTACCCATTTTTAGAATAGTAACTGTATTTGTCATAATAGAGCCAGAGCTGTATAATGTAACATAAATCATTACCTTAACATACCACAGAGGGTTGTGTTAGAATTAGGGATAACTGTTTACACATGAGGCGGGTCCACTAACTCCTAACTCTAGCACCATTCCTGGTAAAAAAAAAAAAAGTACGAGACTGTTATAAATTACAACTTTTAAAATGATATAAAGCTGGAATTGAAATGGGACCATGTGTTCAAATGGTTCTTCAATACAATAACATTATTTTAAATCTCTCAAATTGCGTCTTGCTGCCTCCTGCTTATTAAATTGAACCTTGACTGATTTCATAAACTAAAACTTTATTATAGAAGAATAAAATGAAAAAGCCTGGAGACGAAACAAAATGAAAAAATCAAGTTTGCAGGCTCTGCCGAATTGCCAATATCATGAAATTGTTACACTCACTCATTTCATCTCCTAGTCACTAAACCAGCCATTGGGGTGTACTTTCTGTACTTCTGGTGCCGGTCCCATTCTGGTATAATTTTGAATGTGGTCAGTTCATATGCACCACAGGTTGGTTGTCAGTTAGAGGAGAAAGAAGAATTTTGGAGTAAGATGGATGAAGTGGTAGATGGTGTCCCTAGAGAGGAGAGATTAGTGATTGGTGCAGACTTCAATGGACATGTTGGTGAAGGGAACAGAGGGGATGAAGAGGTGCTGGGTATGTATGGTGTGAAAGACAAAAATGCGGAAGGTCAGATGGTTGTAGATTTTGCAAAGAGAATGGAAATGGCTGTAGTGAACACATATTTTCAGAAGAGGGAAGAACACAGGGTGACATACAAGAGTGGAGGGAGGTGCACACAGGTGGATTATATCCTTAGCAGGAGATGCCACCTAAAGGAGATTGGAGATTGTAAAGTGGTACCAGGTGAAAGTGTAGCAAGGCAGCATAGGGTGGTTGTCTGTAGAATGAGATTAGAAACAAAGAAGAGGAAGGGAGTGAAGACAGAGCCAAAGATTAGATGGTGGAAGCTGGAGGAGGAGGATGGTTGCAGGCAGTTCAGGGAAAAATTGCAACAGGCCCTTGGGGGCAGTGAGAAGCTACCTGAGGACTGGGAAACTACAGCTAAGGTGGTGAGAGAAACTGGCAAGAATGTGTTGGGTGTTTCGTCTGGTCAGAGGAAAGAAGACAAGGAAAGTTGGTGGTGGAATGAGGAAGTCCAGGAGAGTATTCAGAAGAAGAAGGCAGCTAAGAAAAAGTGGGATAACCAGAGAGATGAAGGAAGTAGGCAGGAGTACTGTGAAGCTAGTCGCATAGCAAAAAGAATGGTGGCAAATTCAAAGGCTCAGGCCTATGATGAGCTGTATGAGAGGCTGGACAGTAAAGAAGGAGTAAAGGACTTGTATCGCTTGGCTAAACAGAGAGATATAGCTGGAAAGGATGTACAGCAGGTTAGGCTGATAAAGCATAGAGAGGGAAATGTACTAGTGAGTGAACAGAGAGTGTTGAGTAGATGGAAGGAGTACTTTGAAGAACTAATGAATGAGGAAAACAAGAGAGGAGGACAATGGGGGGAGAGATAGTGGATGAGGAAGTGCAGAGAATTAGTAAGGTGGAAGTGAGGGCAGCTTTAAAAAGGATGAAGAATGGAAAGGCAGTTGGTCCAGATGACATACCTGTGGAGGTATGGAGATGTTTAGGAGAGAAGGCGATGGACTTTTTAACCAGGTTGTTTAACAAAATCCTGGAGAGTGAGAGGATGCCTGATGAGTGGAGAAGCAGTGTACTGGTCCCCATCTTTAAGAACAAGGGTGATGTGCAGAGCTGCAGTAACTACAGAGGTATAAAGTTGATGAGCCACACCATGAAGGTATGGGAAAGAGTTGTTGAAACAAGGCTAAGGTGAGAGGTTCAGATCAGTGAGCAGCAGTTTGGTTTCATGCCCAGAAAGAGTACCACAGATGCAATTTTTGTGTTTTGAGTGTTGGTAGAGAAGTACAGAGAAGGTCAGAAGGAGCTACATTGTGTCTTTGTGGATCTAGAGAAGGCATATGATAGAGTGCCAAGACAGGAACTGTGATACTGTATGAGGAAGTCAGGTGTAGCTGAAAAGTATGTTAGGGTGGTGCAGGATATGTATGAGGATAGTGAGACAGTGGTGAGGTGTGCAGTTGGAATGACAAATAGTTTCAAGGTGAAGGTAGAGTTACATCAGGGATCAGCTTTGAGCCCCTTCTTGTTTGCAATGGTGATGGACAGGTTGACAGATGAGGTCAGGCAGGAGGCTCCATGGACCATGATGTTTGCAGATGACACTGTAATCTGTGGTGAGGGTAGAGAGCAGGTGGAAGAGAATCTGGAGAGGTGGAGGTTTGCACTGGAGAGGAGAGGAATGAAGGTCAGTAGAGACAAGATGGAATACATGTGTGTGAATGAGAGGGAGGCAGGTGGAAAGGTGAAGATGCAAGGAGTAGAGGTCGTAAAGGTGGATGACTTCAAATATCTTGGGTCAACCATCCAGAGCAATTGACAGTGTAGAAAAGAGCTGAAGAGGTGAAATTAGAGGAGGCAGTGGATAGGGCAAGATGGAGGAAGATGATCCGCCGTGGTGACCCCTAAAAGGGAGCAGCCGAAAGAAGAAGAAGAAGAGGAAGAAGTCACTCAATACTCCAAAAATTGGGACTTTGATCAAAAGACCTCATTGACGGATTATCTGCAGAGCAATGGCAAGGCAGAATCAGCCGTGAAAACAGTAAAGAGGCTCAAAGCCAAAGGTATGAGACAGGCCCCCTATGTGGCATTGATGGACCACCGCAATACACCAACACAAGGGTTGCAAACAAGCCCAGCTCAGAGGCTAATCAGACGTTGCACAAGAACACTTTTACCCACAAAAATCGGCCTAATACAACCAGAAGTCAAAAATGTACCACAGGGACTGAAACAGAATCAGCAACACCAAAGAGCCTGCAACAATAGATTTGCCAGGGATCCGAACATGCTACAGCAGGGTGGCTGTGTGAAAATATAACCAGTTGAACCTCACACCATCTGGAGAAAGGGCAGGGTTGTGAAGCCCATTGATTCAAGGTCCTGCAAAGTTGAGTTAGACTTTGGTAGTGTTATTCGGAAAAATTGCAGACACCTAAAGTCAAGCGCAAACAGAGTTGGTGGTGCTCAATCACAGGCAGACTGTTGGAATCTCACCCACCTCATTCTGTCCCAGATAGTAACATAAACAGTGGTGACACTTTATCACCAAATACCACCAAGTTGTTGACATACGGATGGGTTCTGTCCTACTGTCTTCTTTTTCATGTACTTCAGAAAAGGGTATAAAAAGTTTACCAGTTTACCAGTACATATGCTGCATTGCTGTTCCAAACACTCAATGAAAACATTGGATACAAGAGATAATACTGTCCCCTGACTCCTTAACTAATGTCCTCCTTTAGCAGTTATGACCTAAAGCTAAACGCTTTCTCTGATCAGTTTCTCAAGTTTATCAAGTCCTCCGCGTACCTTCTCATAAGGCTTTTTTTTAATTTGATAGCCAAACTAGTGGGGCATCATTCTTGAGGTTAACTGAAAAAGCTTGCCTTAAGTGAAAGGGAGTGACACTTTACCGATGTCTTCTTAGGTGTTTTCTTCCTCCTTCTGAAGATTAGTAAACACTACTCTAAGGGAAAGACGGACTCCTAGCAGGTCAGTTTACCTCTCTTTCTTGCTTTTGTACTCTGCTAAACATGTAATTGTAGTCAGAATTAATAAACCCCACTTAATAAAATCTAAATAATCTAATCTTTCAGTGGGTTAAACTGCTTTTAAAAACACTACTACTACTACTACTACTACTACTACTACTTCAATAAAGAAATAAATAATTAAATAAAGAGGAGAAGAAGAAGAAAATCAGAAGTTTATATTCCCAGACATACTTCACTATTCAAAGCACACCTGCTTGTTTAGGATCTCTGAAAGTCATCCAAGTTCTTACTTTACTTTCACTTGTACATTTGGTTTGATTGGAGACGAGTACAACTCAGAAAATATAATTTCAATGGAATATGGTAAAATTATGATCCCTGACTAAAGATCCTGTGATGTACTCTTGACAGTTTCATACCTTTGAGAGTGTGAAAATTAGTCAAAAATGTGTACAGTTCAAGTATTAAAAAACTTTTACTTTTATTTATTTATTTATTTTTAATTATTTAATTCAAGTTTACAGGCTCTACCAAATTGCCAATATCATGAAATTGTTATACTCACTCATTTCATCTCCTAGTTACTCAATACTCAAAAAATTGGGACTTTGATCAAAAGACCTCATTGACGGATTATCTGCAGAGCAATGGCAAGGCAGAATCAGCCGTGAAAACAGTCAAGAGGCTCGTGCAGAAAGCCAAAGCTATGAGACAGGCCCCCTACGTGGCATTGATGGACCACCGCAATGCAACAACAGGGACTTAAACATAATCAGCAACACCAAAGAGCCTTCAACAATAGATTTGCCAGGGATCCAAACATGCTACAGCAGGGTGGCTATGTGAAAATATAACCAGTTGAACCTCACACCATCTGGAGAAAGGGCAGGGTTCTGAAGCCCATTGACTCAAGGTCCTGCAAAGTTGAGTTAGACTTTGGTAGTGTTATTCGGAAAAATTGCAGACACCTAAAGTCAAGCGCAAACAGAGTTGGTGGTGCTCAATCACAGGCAGACTGTTGGAATCTCACCCACCTCATTCTGTCCCAGATAGTAACATAAACAGTGGTGACACTTTATCACCAAATACCACCAAGTTGTTGACATACGGATGGGTTCTGTCCTACTGTCTTCTTTTTCATGTACTTCAGAAAAGGGTATAAAAAGTTTACCAGTTTACCAGTACATATGCTGCATTGCTGTTCCAAACACTCAATGAAAACATTGGATACAAGAGATAATACTGTCCCCTGACTCCTTAACTAATGTCCTCCTTTAGCAGTTATGACCTAAAGCTAAACGCTTTCTCTGATCAGTTTCTCATAAGTCCTCCACGTACCTTCTCATAAGGCTTTTTTTTTATTTGAAAGCCAAACTAGTGGGACATCATTCTTGAGGTTAACTGAAAAAGCTTGCTTGACACTTTACTGATGTCTTCTTAGGTGTTTTCTTCCTCCTTCTGCAGATTAGTAAACACTACTCTGAGGGAAAGACGGACTCCTAGCAGGTCAGTTTACCTCTCTTTCTTGCTTTTGTACTCTGCTAAACATGTAACTGTAGTCAGAATTAATAAACCCCACTTAATAAAATCTAAAAAATCTAATCTTTCAGTGGGTTAAACTGCTTTTAAAAACAATACTACTACTGCTACTAATACTACTACTGCTACTACTGCTACTAATACTACTGCTACTACTACTGCTGCTACTTCTACTACTATTAATACTATTATTATTATTATTTTTATTATTATTATTATTGTTGTTGTTGTTGTTATTATTATTATTATTATTATTAGTAGTAGTAGTAGTAATATAAATGAGAAAAAGAAAAAGAAAGAAATGGATTTCAGTACTTTTTTCAGTGAATCTGGATGCGTTGATAGAGTTTTAAACTGTTTTTACTAATATATATTAAACCAGTGTTTCAATGCTGCATAAGCACAATAAACAAAACCAGCATTAGTGTTAGACCAGCATTCTGGCCTGTCTGATCAGATGTTTTAGACCAAGCCAAACTGATTATTGAATGTAGCACAATCAGACTCTTACAGCTAACTGGTAACTTCCCTCATGACAGACTGATGATTGTTAACCGTATCACTTGTTTAATTGAGATGGCCAGAGGGGTGACCAAGCTTCCCTCAAAGGTGGCAGTGCCCACCCCTGGCCACCTCTAGCATACACCTCTGCTAAATACAGCACTAGGCTGATGTACTGTTAACAAACTATTACATTACG
Organism: Pygocentrus nattereri; assembly: GCF_015220715.1. Taxonomy (NCBI): domain Eukaryota; kingdom Metazoa; phylum Chordata; class Actinopteri; order Characiformes; family Serrasalmidae; genus Pygocentrus; species Pygocentrus nattereri. The sequence goes on from NC_051212.1 coordinate 32,197,670, forward strand.
ATTAATTTGCTGATGATGGGTCCCTTTCATAACGTTAGTTATTTATTTCCTTGATATGATGGTCACTTGACTATGAAATGAGCATAAAGACTAAAATCCAATCTGACATGGAAAAAATTGTCCAGCAGGTTAAGTATAACTTTCAGAAAAAAAAAGCTAGTGACTGTCAGGGATATTATTGCTAGAGAGATATTACTGCTTACATTGCAGTGAACAAGACATTTTTACCACTTAAATTTAAAATGGTCATTCTGTGGCTTGGGGAGGCAGGGCAGGTTTTACACATGGAAAATATTAGATTTACTTTGAAAAATGAATTTAGTAGAATTTGTCAACCTCTAGCTCAATATCTGGACATAAAACTAAATACTTCCTATGATCAGTTTCTCATATGTCTTCTTCATACCTTCTCATGGGGCTTTTTTAAATGTGAAAGCTATACCGATGGTGCATATAATATGCCCCACCAACTGGAACTGGCTCCACAAGTTATTTTAATTATGGGTTCCACTACATTTTTAACTAGATCTGTATGAGTTGTAGTCTGGTGACACCTTGGCTGGACACATACTGTATTTCTGATGTCTCTTCACCATTATACCTATAAGGGGCATTCAAATTTCCTTCACAATTATAAGTAGACTTAAAAATAGAAACACTGTGAAAAATATCTTTAATCAACTTGATCTTACACTAAGAGAGGAATCACTGAGGAAAAATCATAAATACTGTAGCATTCACCACTTTTAAATAAGCTACAGTTGATGCACAAGTAATGGCCACAGCCAGGGCATACACAAAGAGAGTTTTGTCTGGCTTGGTTCCTCTGCCGTCAGCATTAGACTAGCATAATCAAGCAATATATACATGTATTGTTACGATGTGACTGAAGCCCAGATGCTCGCGGATGAAAGGTTACATTATTTATTTGATTGGCTAGCAGCCAAAGAAACAAAAAGGGGCAAAACACAACGGAGTAGTCAAAGTACAGTCCAAAACTCTGATAACAAATCCACACAATCAGCAAAAGTACCAAAAGGGAGAGGCAACAGACGTAGTCAAAAAACACGATTCTAAACGGTCAAAAATCACGGAAAGACAAGCAATAACAAGAAGGAATTCGCTCAGTAAGTTTCAAAGAAATCAATACCTCGCACTGACTGATTGTCAGAGCCGGGCTTAAATGCTCAGCTCTAATGAGGCACAGGCGACATTCCTCAAAAGTCTGGGGATTGTGAGCGCTGATAGGTGCGCATGCCTGAGTCCAGAGTCACATGATCTCCCAGGGTGTTCTGGGAGTTGGAGTTCGCTCGACGAGCTGAATGCGTGACATATATATATAGAAACTGTGAGACAGAGAGGGGTAAATTTTATATATATGGAATTTACAACTCTCTGTCTCTCACTTTCTCACAGATTACTGAAAAAGCATACATTCTCATACAGTTAACCAGACATAATAAAGCAAAATGAACCTAATGAATCCAAATGACATTGCAAGATACTGTTCCATCAATATGCTGGTTAACTTTCTCTTGCTGGTTGTGTTATGAGCAGATACACACAATACAACTTTTAACTATCATTCATTTCTCATCTAATCACTAATATAGCAACTACAAAGCCTGTAGCCTAAACCGAGCAGCTATTGGAACCAGACCAGGCGTTCTCAACCCTTTCCACCTCAAGGCCTACCTGCTTATAACTACAAAGCCTAATGCCCCACAGGAAAACTAAAATCAACAAAACTAAAAATATAATTAGCTTTTTCTTAAGTGCTGGCACTAAAAACCTGAGAATAAGGGCCTGAAAAAGATCAGATTGTCCATTATGGTTGAATCACAGAAACCAGCATTTCCAATTGTGTTGGAACTATGCTTGCAGTGATAAAACGGGAAAGGAGTGAATGAATATAATGTACAAGGTAAATGTGAACTGTGATTTGGAGCTGTGATTTGGAGTCCATCATGTTTCCATTGAAAATATTTTCCATTGAAAATATTTCCCAATTTCTGCTGAGTCACCTAGATGTAAGGTCAGAATTCAGTGCCATCAGCCTGAATCCGTGAACCTGATCTGCTTTGTGTCCACAGTCCAGGCTGGTGGAGGTGCTGTAATGGTGTGAGGAATGTTTTTTGTCACACTTTGGGCCAATTAATAGAAAATCAATTGGTACTACCTGAGGGCCACAACCTATGAATTTTGTTGCTGACCATGTGCAACCCTTCATAGCTACAATTCACCCATCTTCTAATGGCTACTTCCAGCCATGACCAAGTACCATGTCACAAAGCAAATAATGCTCAAACAGGTTTCCTCAGCATCACACGAGCGTAGGGTTCTTTAGTGACCTTCTCAGCTACCATATCTGAATCCAGTCCAACATCATGTAGAATTGAGGCTGTTCTGACAACAAAGGGAGACTACACATCTATATTTGTGTGTGAGCATGTGTGTATATATATATATATATATATATATATATATATATATATATATATATATATATATATATATATATATATTGCTGCTGTCGGGAGAAAACATTTTATCTCCATTTTTGCTGTTTTTGAGTTTTTGATATCATTTCATAATTTATGGATGTTCTAATACATCGCTTCCAGATTATCACAAGAAGTCTTCCTTTTAGCCTTGTGAGGTGTTCGGGTCTGTGGGACCAATTTTTATTGATTACCAAAATAAAAAAATGATGGGATTTTAATTTCAACCCCAGATCCCTTGGCCTTTGCTCATTTTCTGTGGGGAACATAAAAATAGCACATTTAGTAACACATTTAATGACTTCACACCCTACATATTTATATTACACATGGTGTTGGGGTGAATACACATGGAATAAAAGCGTGGAGATGCTGTGTCACTTCACTCTGTTCTCCTCAAACATGGGCTGCTGTTAGTGTGTGTGTGTGTGTCTGTGTGTGTATGTGTTTGTATACGTGTGTGTGAGAGGGTGGACAGGCTGACACTAACATGGACAGGCTGATGACTGGCTACAGCTGCTAAAGGAGAACCCTACGTTGGCCACTTGTGATATTTTAAACATCTGGTATTTTTACATATATTGTTATGGCTGTATAACCAATAAACCAACAATGCAGCGGGTCCACCAGACTCACTGAATAACAAAAACATGAACACCACACAATGGTTAAAAAGAAGTCAGATATTTTCTCAGAATGCATTTAAAGCATTATGCTTTAAGTTCAGCGTCACAAATCGGCACAATCACAAACTACTCCAACACAGAGTGATCCACTTCACCAGTTTAGGCCTTCTGAAAAAAGTGTGATTATGCTGACTGCTGTTGATAACTGATTGGATCATTCATAACAAATAGTTTTAAAAGTGATGATACTGAACACAAAAATGACATTAAGAACAAAAATGTTGAATGTGAAATTGTGTAAAACATAAGCAGGAACGTGTATGAATGTAAATTGTTTATCATGATGTAAAAGAGAGACATTTTCTGGTGCAGTGGGGTATCATCATCATGACAGCCATACTCAAATCATCGAGTTTTTATGACAAGCCTCCTAAAAGTAGATTTTTTTATAGAGGTGAACTCTATTGAACACTATAACTTAAAAACCCACCTGATCAAATAATTGAATATTTAACTACATTGTTTTTCATTACCAAAACAATCAGCTTTTAAAAATACAAGAGAGGTTGTTTAACCTTCATACATCCTTAAACATTCTGATTGGTCAGTCCACTAACCATCATGCTCACAACAATGATGCCAAGACAATGAAAACAAATGTTAAACGACCAGCAGTCTTGTGCTCCCACTTCACCTGATGTTCTACTTACTTACCCTAATACTGTTTGCAATGTTTGAAAATCACAAAAGCCAACATCTTACTTGGAGAATGGCACTTACCTACTTTTTACTACAATGACCTATGGCCTAATGATCTAGTGCATCTGTTTTTGGAAAAGACCACCTCTTAAATATTTACAATCTGGCTTTATCAGGGCTTTATCAAATACCTGTGCTCTTCTGCTTTTCAGATTTCAGCCATGCTTATTTTCCTACTTTTTTCAGGTCAGTATCCACCTCGTACTTTGAAAAACTATTTGATTTCTTCTGTTTTTGCATATTGCCACACTCAATGGTCCTCGTACATCATGTCATACAAAATAAGAAGAACATAAAGAAACACAAATCACAAACCACAGCATCTCAATGGGGTTGAAGTCAAGACTATGACTAGGACTAAGACCTTAAATTTGTCTTTACTGGATATTCTCCTGCAGGATTTTCTGGTAGAAAACTGAATTCCTGGTTCTGTCTGATTCGCCCAGGCCCTAATGCACCACAACACCATGTTTGACAGTTAGTATGCTATTATCACTGTGGAATTCTTTATTCAGTCCACAGAACATTAGTACAGAAAACTCAGGGAGCATCAAAGGGCATTTTAGAAAATGGGAGATGAACTTTCATGCTCCTCATGTTCATGCACCATTTGACCAAGTGTCACGGTTGGCTCCTCCCAGTCCTGTCCATGTGCTCATGTTTTGGTTTTGTAACTCCGCCCCTGATTGTATTCACCTGTCCCTCATTGTTACGTGTATTTAAGCCCTGTGTATGCCCCTTCCGTTTGCCAGTCTTTGTACCTTTGTATCGTGTCTTTGTACCTGGTCTTCGTTTGTGTTGATTCTTGAGATGTCTTACCCTAAGTCTGTACGTGTCGGCTCACTGACCCTGGAATGTTCTGACTACGACCCTGGATTTGCCCCTAATAAATCTCGCTTATCTCAGCGTGTGCGTCCGCCTCCTCGCTCCCCGTTACAGAAAGACTGGCCACCACAGGACGCAGCAGGTAAGCGAGACTCCGGCATGTGGTTGTTCCGTTGGGACGAAACTCCGGCTGTTTCAAAGCAGTCCGAGTTCGCCGTGTCCCAACGCCACCAAGCCGGAGACAGCAAATCCCCTGGCGCTGAGGGAACACGAGCGTCTCGTCGGTCCCGCAAGAAAGCGGAGGACCTTCCCGCCTTGTGTCCGGGCGGCGAGAGCTCAGGTAAGCGCCTTGGGTCTGCCCGTCTTGAGCGCCACTGCAGGGAGGAGCGACCTGCAGTGCAAGACGGGGTCAGACAGAAGGAGCATTCAGATGACCCGTTTTTTGGTACTCGGCTCGTTCGCAAGCGTCACTGCGAGCTGCCAATCGCTCGAGTGAGCTTTGGGAACGGCCGAGTGGGTCCAGTATCTGTGTGTTCCTCCAGGTTGGAGCAGAGGTCCCCAGCCCGAAGGCTTGATCCCGTGGCCGCACCCCGCGGCACTTCTGATCCCGTGGCCGCACCCCGCGGCACTTCTGATCCCGTGGCCGCCAGTCGCCGCGCCTCCGGACCCGCCGCCAGTCGCCGCGCCTCCGGACCCGCCGCCAGTCGCCGCGCCTCCGGACCCGTCGCCGCGCCTGCCTCCGCGGACGTCGCAGCAGGCCCCGCGCCTGCCTCCGCGGACGTCGCAGCAGGCCCCGCGCCTGCCTCCGCGGACGTCGTAGCAGGCCCGCCTGCCTCCGTGGACGTTACATCCCCTTTGTTCCCACCCATCCCGCCCTCGTCTGTGTCTGTTCTCCCTGGGAATCCCGTTTCTGTCCCTGTTCCCCATGGTCCTTCTGTGCCTTCTGTGTCTGTTTCCCTTCCTTTGTTTCTGCCTTGTTCTGTACCTGGTTTTGTCCTTTTCCCTACTGTTGTGTCTGTCTCAGTTCCCTTTCCCGTTGTGGTTCCCGTTCCTGTGTCTCCTTTTGTTTCTGTTTCAGTGCCCGTTTTCGTTCCTGTGTCAGTCCTGGTGCCTGTTCCCCTGTCTTTTGCGTGGTCTGTTGTTCGTTCTTGTTTTCCTCGTCCTGTGTCTCCGGTCGTCTCTCGTTCGGCGTCGTCTTGTGTTGTGCCTCCTCGTCCTCCCTCCGTTTTTTTTGTCCTCGTTCTGTTTCGTCTGTTCCTGCGCCTGGTGTGTCTCCGTCTGTTCCTGCGCCTGGTGTGTCTCCGTCTGTTCCTGCGCCTGGTGTGTCTCCGTCTGTTCCTGCGCCTGGTGTGTCTCCGTCTGTTCCTGCGCCTGGTGTGTCTCCGTCTGTTCCTGCGCCTGGTGTGTCTCCGTCTGTTCCTGCGCCTGGTGTGTCTCCGTCTGTTCCTGCGCCTGGTGTGTCTCCGTCTGTTCCTGCCCCTGGTGTGTCTCCGTCTGTTCCTGCCCCTGGTGTGTCTCCGTCTGTTCCTGCCCCTGTGCCCGTTTCTGCCTGTTCCTGCCCCTGTGCCCGTTTCTGCCCCTGTGCCCGCCCCTGCCCCTGTGCCCGTTTCTGCCTCTGCTCTGGCTTCGGTGTCTGTGCCTGTTTAGTTTAGTTTAGTTTTGTCTTTCTCTGGGTTTCGCTTTCTTGTTGGGTTGGTTTGTTTTGTTCTGTGTGGCACGCCCGGTGTGCGTGCCTTTGGGGGGGGTTCTGTCACGGTTGGCTCCTCCCAGTCCTGTCCATGTGCTCATGTTTTGGTTTTGTAACTCCGCCCCTGATTGTATTCACCTGTCCCTCATTGTTACGTGTATTTAAGCCCTGTGTATGCCCCTTCCGTTTGCCAGTCTTTGTATCTTTGTACCTTTGTATCGTGTCTTTGTACCTGGTCTTCGTTTGTGTTGATTCTTGAGATGTCTTACCCTAAGTCTGTACGTGTCGGCTCACTGACCCTGGAATGTTCTGACTACGACCCTGGATTTGCCCCTAATAAATCTCGCTTATCTCAGCGTGTGCGTCCGCCTCCTCGCTCCCCGTTACACCAAGTCTCTTTCTAATGGTAGAATCACCTGTCGTGAATAAAGCCTGAAGTTCCTTAGACGTTCATCTGGGTTCTTTTGTGGCTTCCATGATGAGTATTTGCTATGCTGTGTGAATAACTTTGGTAGGCCATCCACTTATAGGCAGACTCTCCATTTGGAGATAATGGCTTTCACAGTGGTTCACTGAAGTCCTAGAGCCTTAGAATTGTAAGCCTTTCCAGACTTATATACTTCAATAACTTCAATAATATTTCAAATCACTCATTTCTTTCATTACAATCATTACTTCCACAATTTCTTTTGAACATAGCATAATAATTTTAGCCTACTTCCCATTCAACACACATGGCAGTAATCAGCCCTTGGTGTGACTAGTTTCATTTTTCATAATTAGCAACTTATATTGGTGCAACTGAGAAAATAAGAGGGTAAACACTTTTTCTCACATGGCTAGTTTCTGATGGATAAAAGTCTTACTGCCAATAAATTAAATGACCATTTAAAAACTATATTATGTTTTTGTCTCTGTCTTATGTGAAATTTTGTTTAAATATCTGTGAAAAATGTGTAAAAACAGAAGAAATTAATGTGAATATTTTTTCACAGCACTGTATAAAGTTATGTTTGGTCATATTACTCATAAAGGTCTGAACAGCATACATGCCCAAAAGCACTGTGACATAGATGTTTACAAACGCGTTTGTTTTACAGGACTTTGTGCTCTTCCCTTCACACAAAGTCGTAAGTTGAATTTTTGTAAGTTTTGCTTACTAGACAGCAGGAGTGGACAGAGGACAGAAATTCCATGCTTAAACAAGAATATTGACAATGTAGTGATTATTTACATGCATAGCTTGGCTAAATCCTTGGAAATAACATTCTCAAACTTCCAGATTTGGCGGCTTCAGATGAATAGGGAAAAAGCAATGGCGCCATTTATGAATGACATATTTTTACATCCTCATTAAAATATTTACCTCATCTTTGCACACAATGAAATGTTCATTTGATTAAACAGTTTGCATTTTCATAGGAGGACTACAAGCTTTTTATTTGAAAATGATCTGCTTAGCTACAACAGTAAGGATCTCGTGATAGGTAACTCAATAAGCTCAACTTATATTAACTGTCTAAAATGAGTTGTTCATTTTTATAAGAATATACTCAGTGTTGTGCAGGTTGAAACTAGAATGAACTGCGACCCAAGTGAGGTAAAGACAGGAGGCAAGTGTGCTTTAAGTGTAATCTTTGTCATCAGTAGCGGCAGGGATCAAAACATATTACTAAACAAAAAGAGGACAATTAGCAAAACCCAGGAGCAGGAATCCAAAAACAGAGCACAGAAAAAAACAAGAAACAAGGAAAACTAAAAAAAATCTAGTATCTATGCCTAGAACAAGGCTCAGAAATGCATAGGAAACTGTGGCAACACCCAGCAAAGGCTAAACATAAAGAAAACGGCGTAACTATGGAGACACACAGGTGGAACTAATAATGACAGGGAGGGTCCACAATAGAGCCAGAGCTGATCTTTGATGGATCATGGGCAAAGAGGCCACTAGGGAGATGGAAGCCAGAGGAGCAGGGTCTACTGGGGTGGCAGAGACAGACGCAGCAGAAACCACAGGAACAACAGTAACAACAGCCGCCAGATAGGGAGCAGGAACTATAGGGGGCAACCAGAAACAAACAGATGCAACAGGGAGCAGAGTAGCAGGAACCTCAGGCATTTCCACAAAGAAGATAGGATAAAAGGAAGCATCAAAATTGTATAAAATGCTCACAGAGAAGGACCTAGAAAGAAGTACTTTGACAAGATGTGGTTCTGCACTGAAAAAAACTGGCTACACAGGAGAGCAAAGGGAGAGCAAGTGCAGGAAAAAAATGGAAGATTTGGAGTGGTTGATAAGGGTAAAAAAATAGAATTATAATGTCTGGAGAGGGAGACGGGGAGAAAGGAGATGGGACATGCTTAAAGACATTTTGGATGTTTGTTAAGCTGTGATTGCGTGGAGCTCTGAGTTATGAGGCAGAGGAAACAGGGGGCCAGGAAAAAGGCCAATGATATTTTCATAATGAAAGAAAATAGAAGAAAACAGTCAAACAATGGAAAGCAATCAATTAAGTTGTTCAGTTTTATTATATATAAAATTATAACTAATTATAATTAGTGAACTGGTAAAGTATATTTTAAACATGTACCATTAACCCACTTTTTATTTATAAAAAAGTAAGACTAATTATGTTCTGTCTATAATAAAACTGTCTATAATAATAAAAGTGTTCCAAAAGTGGTGATGATGACAGGCTCCATATTTTGGAGCCATATTGTATTGATCCATATTAGGGACGTTGCGATGTAATTCACTGCAATACTGATTAATATTGTCATTTTGTCCAACCCTACATATGTTTATCTACATGTATTGCTTAGTTTAACTTTTAATATATATTTAGGTTGATTAAAATGTTTCTTATTAATAAGTCAAGGGACATCCCAGTATAATAAGCTACTGCAAAATATACTTACTTAAGCATCTAAAATGGTTTTATTTATTTTGATTTGAAAACCTTCACAAATTTTTGTGATACTGTGACACAAATTTCTGTTCATACCACCCCACTCCTGGCCACTGGTATTCTGGCACACTCAGCTTTCAAGTCACAAAATAAATAACAAATATTTTAAAAATAGATAGGCTGGAACTCCTGGCAAAGAGCCATAGAAAAGCACCTGACCCTGACTAGGCTTGGGTAATATTGTTAGTACTACTACAGTATTATTACAAAATACTGCTGAGAAGAAAATACAGTTTCCTATTTTACATGTTCACTGCGTGTCTAAGTTTGCCTGTTTGCACAATGGATGATGGTTGGTAGTGCTCTGTCCATGCCAACAATATGATTTTGATGTTTAACATGCACACTAATAATGTTAGTGTTGGCTCCCACGACACACAAAATTCTGCTAGCATCTAGATTCAATACAAACAGGTAAAGCATGTAATAAACATTTAAGTAAGGTAATCTTCACTGAGTAATGTGTATATTACTTTTACACTGACTACTTCAGTGAAAAAACAATAGGGATACCCACAAGAAAGAAAAATCCAAGAAGAGATCTCTTTACTACAGATAGCTCTACAGTTTCTCTTAAACAATAAGATGGATCACATCTCCTTTTGAGTTTCAGAAGAAATATCCACAAAGCTACATGCTGTGCTCAATTTGCTAAGAATATAACACTTATATAGTGATGCACACAAAAGCTACATTGAACACTAACCTTCTTTGTAGAGAACCTTCAGCCTGCTAGACTGTAAGTGTAAATTACAATCCAATGAGGTGCACATGAAAACACAAAACAAATTAGCTATCAGCATGAAGCACATCATCGTAAAGGTATAAAGCACAAAAGCAACTGATCCCCATCACAACCAGCCTGTTCAAAAACACAATCAGCAAAGAATTCAATAGGTAACACTAAATATATGAAATTTCCAAAATAAGTGGTGTATTATAAAAACTCCCTAAAACAAGCCTTTTTCAGATGAATACAGATGAATCAAACATATATGACAGACACCATTAAAACCCCTGGCACATTTATCTACATTATATATAATTTTTATTTTCTTCTTCTACAGAAACAATCAACACAACTACTGTTCCCTCCACAAATTTTCCCAACACAACTGCTGTTCCCTCAACTCCTATTCCCTTGAACACTACTCCCTTGACTACTGCTTCTGTTACATCAGTTCCCTTAACGACTGTTCCCTCGACCGCTGTTCCCTCGACTGCTGTTCCTTCATCCACTGTTCCATCGACCACTATTCCCTCGACCACTGTTCCCTCGACCACTGTTCCCTTGACCGTCGTTCCCTCGACCGTTGCTCCCTCGACTGCTGTTCCCTCGACTATTGCTATTGTTACCGCTGTTCCCTCAACAACTGTTCCCTCGACCACTGTTCCCTCGACCGTTGTTCCCTCGACCGCTGTTTCCTCAATTACTGCTTCTGTTACCACTGTTCCCTCAACAATTATGACCTCAACAACTGTTCCTTTGACTACTGCTTCTGCGACCACTGTTCCCTCGACCACTGTTCCCTCGACTACTGCTTCTGTTACCACTCTTCCCTCAACAACTATTCCCTCGACAACTGTTCCCTCGACCGCTGTTCCCTCGACTACTGCTTCTGTTACCACTTTTCCCTCAACAACTATTCCCTCAACAACTGTTCCCTCGACCGATGTTCCCTCAACTACTGCTTCTGTTACCACTGTTCCTTCAACAACTATTCCCTCAACAAATGTTTCCTCGACCGCTGTTACCTCGACCGCTGTTCCCTCGACTACTGCTTCTGTTACCACGGTTCCCGCAACAACTGTTCCCTCGACCGTTGTTCCCTCGACCGTTGTTCCCTCGACCGCTGTTCCCTCGACTACTGCTTCTGTTACCACTGTTCCCTCAACAACTATTCCCTCGACAACTGTTCCCTCGACCGCTGTTCCCTCGACTACTGCTTCTGTTACCACTGTTCCCTCAACAACTATTCCCTCAACAACTGTTCCCTCGACCGATGTTCCCTCAACTACTGCTTCTGTTACCACTGTTCCTTCAACAACTATTCCCTCAACAAATGTTTCCTCGACCGCTATTACCTCCACCGCTGTTCCCTCGACTACTGCTTCTGTTACCACGGTTCCCGCAACAACTGTTCCCTCGACCGTTGTTCCCTCAACCGCTGTTCCCTTAACTGCTGTTCCCTCGACTGCTGCTGCCTCAACCGCTGTTCCCTTGACTACTGCTTCTGTTACTACTGTTCCCTCAACGACTGTTCCCTCAACCGCTGTTTCCACGCCCTTGACTACTGTTCGCTCAACTGCTGTTCTCTGGACCGCTGTTCCCTGGACCACTGCTGCCTCGACCGCAGTTGCCTCGACCGCAGTTGCCTCAACCAGTGTTCCCTCAACTGCTGTTGCCTCGACCACTGTTCCCTCGACCACTGTTCCCTCAACGACAGTTCCCTCAAATATGACATGCAAAATCTCTGGTCCAAATTCACCAGGTATGTATTTTTTAAAGTCTTTTCTGATAGATGATATACACTAATAGAAAATATGTAATTAAAAAGTATAAATAGACTTTAATACAAAATATTGTTTGTATTATTGTATTTATTGATTCTCTTCTTGAAGTGTTTTAGTAAGTACATTAAGTTGAGTGTACAGTAAATTGCTGAATGGTTTTCCACAGGGAATGTAATGGTCGTGCGACTCAAAGTGACTTCAAATAAAGACTTGGTGGCTTCCAGCGGTTCACAGCTGCTCCTCCAACAGGTAGCATAAAAAAAATAATAATAATAATGCTTTTGTGTTCTTGACTTGAATCCATGCCATTATTACTAAAAGCTTACAAGTTAATTTCACAAACTAGCAATTTGTCTTATTTGCTCAGGTTTGACATTACAATTATTATGTACAGTTAATCCAATTTTATCTCATTTGTCTTATTTGCTCAGGTTTGACCCTGAAAAAAGTTTTTCTTTTAATTTTGTTATAACTATATGAATGGATAAAATAGGTTTAATCAGAATACAATCATTACATTCAATAATTCAATAAAATTATTTTAATTGAGTGGACACAGAGTTCACAGGAACCTTAACGTGAAAATCACATGATTTCACATGAATGCAGTTACTAATGGCAGCATGTTTCAACCAATTTTGAACTGACCAGCCACTTAAAACCACCTGCCTTCTACAACCCCAATTCCAATGAAGTTGGGATATTGTGTAAAACATATACAAAACCAGAATACGATGATTTGCAAATTCTTTTCAACCTATATTCAATTGAATACACTACCAAGACAATATATTTAATGTTCAAACGGATAAAGTTTATTGTTTTTGCAAATATTCACTCATTTTGAATTTGATGCCTGCAACACATTCAAGAGAAGTTGGGGCAGGGGCATGTTTACCACTGTGTTACATCACCTTTCCTTTTAACAACACCCATTATGTGTGTGGGAACTGAGGACACTAATTGTTGAAGCTTTGTAAGTGAAATTCTTTCCCATTCTTGCTTGATGCGCAACTTCAGTTGCTCAACAGTCCTGGGTCTCCCTTGTCATATTTTGCGCTTCATAATGCGCCACACATTTTCAATGGAAGGCAGGTCTGGACTGCATGCAGGCCAGTTTAGTACCTGCACTCTTTTACTATGAAGCCACGCTGTTGTAACACGTGCAGAATGTGGCTTGGCATTGTCTTGCTGAAATAAGCAGGGACGTCCCTGAAAGAGACGTTGCTTGGATGGCAGCACATGTTGCTCCAAAACCTGTATGTACCTTTCAGCATTAATGGTGCCTTCACAGATGTGCAAGTTACCCATGCCATGGGCACTAACACACCCCCATACCATCAGAGATGCTGGCTTTTGAACTTTGCGCTGGTAACAATCTGGACAGTCCTTTTCCTCTTTAGCCCGGAAGACACAACGTCCATGATTTCCAAACACAATCTGAAATGTGGACTCGTCAGACCACAGGACATTTTCATTTTACATCAGTCCATCTCAGATGAGCTCGGGCCCAGAGAAGCCGGTGGCATTTCTGGGTGTTGCAAATCTGGCTTTCGCTTTGCATGGCAGGGTTTTAACTTGCACTTGTAGATTGGAGTGACGAACTGTGTTCACTGACAGTGGTTTTCTGAAGTGTTCCTGAGCCCATGTGGTAATATGCATTACAGAATGATGTCGGATTTTAATGCAGTGCTGCCTGAGGGATCGAAGGTCACGGGCATTCAATGTTGGTTTTCTGTCTTGCCGCTTACTTGCAGAGATTTCTCCAGATTCTCTGAAACTTTTGATGATATTATGGACTGTAGATGATGAAATCCCTAAATTCCTTGCAATTGCACATTGAGAAACATTGTTCTTAAACTGTTGGACTATTTGCTCATGCAGTTGTTCACAAAGTGGTGAACCTCCCCACATCCTTGCTTGTGAACAACTGAGCCTTTCAGGGACGCTCCCTTTATACCCAATCATGACACTCACCTGTTTCCAATTAACCTGTTCACCTGTGGAATGTTCCAATCAGGTGTTTTTTGAGCATTCCTCAACTTTCCCAGTCCTTTGTTGCCCCTGTCCCAACTTCTTTGGAACATGTTGCAGGCATCAAATTCAAAATGAGTGAATATTTGCAAAAAGCAATAAAGTTTATCTGAACGTTAAATATCTTGTCTTTGTAGTGTATCCAATTTAATATAGGTTGAAAAGGATTTGCAAATCATATTCTGTTTTTATTTATTTTACACAACGTCCCAACTTCATTGGAATTGGGGTTGTATACACACTGTCTATTTTATCAGCTCCACTTATCATGGTGGTGCACTCTGGAGTTCTACCATTACAGACTGTATCACATCTGTTTCTCTGCATACTATGTTACTCCCTTACACCCTCCAGCTATTCTTTGCATGGTGGATCATTGTAGCACTGCAGTGACACTGACTCAGTGGTGGTGCTTTAGTGTGTGTTGCTGCTCAGATCCTGGTTTGATATCAGTGCTCTCATTTGCATTACTTTAAGATCCACTGCTCTAAATATATACGTTTTATGAAAATCACAAACTGGCTTTTGTCAAGGAAAGAGGAGACATGCTTCATAAACTGCCCACTCAGACTGAGTTTATGCTTTAGCTATGTTTATCAATGTTTTTATTACACTACTCACAAACGGCCAAGTAACACCTGACATTTGGTCAAAACCAGATCACTCATGAAAAAGGTCATTATAAAATAATAAAACTACAGTCACTCATTGAAATTCTGAATTCAACAGTGGTACCAAAAATGTGTGGATCACAATCTATAATTGTTTGTAAAGTCAGGGAAGCTGTATGTTAGGTAGATGTGCCTCCTAAAGCAGCTGCAGGCTGTATATTACACTGAATAACACAGCTATGTCCATGTGTCCCTACAGCTCAAAGGGAAGCTGATAGACAGAGGACTGCCAAGCAACTTCACCCTTTGTTTGAGGTCCCTTAACAAGACATCACCCTAGAATATGGTGAAATGAAAAATGCTTATTTTTAGATATGCTCTTAACAATTAGTAAAGAGAAATTAATTTAGAGGATGTGAATGACATTACATGGTGACACTTTCATGCATCACTTTAATTCACTTGAAACCTACATAAAACTAGATTGCATTTAATTTGCATAATGTAAAGTGTCCTGCAAGTCACACTGGCTTCTTTAAGGAAAATGGCAGTCAAAGTGGTTCATTTTTGTGGCGCTATCTCATGTTATAAATCACTACCGCTATATTTAAATATTAGATACTGTATTCAAGTATTAGATAGTAGCATGGCCACACCTTACATCACACAAGATTCACCAGTAATCCTCCTTTATGAATCAGTAAACATGTTACCGCCATGCCATTTGCTCCTAACATCAAACTAAATTTGGTGCAGTGTTTTATGAATCTGGACCTTTCTGTGAAAATTCACGGAAATATCATTTTCTGTTGCTCCAATATAATAGAAACCTATTTTGTCAAAGCTTAAACTATCTCAGCATGTCAGTTACAATCTATGAACCGAAGACTAAAAACAAATACACACCCTGTTGTTTTTCTAAGCTGTAAATGTTCATAATGTCAGAACAAGACTAATCTATAATGGACAGGGAGATTCTAGGAGTCGCCACCAGAGGCTGCTGTTTTCCAGGTGTTAGTCTTATCACAGTCTCTAACTGTTGGCCTGTGATTATTATTAACATCTGTTGTAGATTAACTACCTGCTGTTTAAACTCTGTTCTCTCTGTGAAATGCTGCTTGTCTCCACAGTGTAATTAACCCAAAATGCAGATGCTTTATTTTGATTTGTTTTGACTGTCAGAATTGAGTTCATTTCTGTTGTTTTGACTCATCCTGAATAAAACTGCTCTTGGCTTTTACTCGCTTCCAGTCTTTCTGCTGGTATATAACTCTTATATGATTACACTGAATGCAGAGTTCTGTTTGGGTGAAATGAGAACTACATTAATCACACCTTAGACATGTCTCTGATAAACTCTCTCGCAGTTTGTCTCCTCCTCTCACTCTATCTCTTTAACTCTCTCATTCTCTGGCTCACTTTCTCCATCACTTTCTCTCCCCCTTACTCTGTATTCTCTCTCTCTCTCTCTCTCTCTCTCATGTGAAAATTCAGACTAACTAACCCTAACAGCTCTGAGTTACTGTAGTCTTCCTCCAGGGTGATGATGTGTGCTGATGATGATGATTATCGCAGTGAACACATTGGAGGAATGAAGGAGTGAAACCACACATCTCTCCTCCTGCACACAAACAACAAACACAAAAGAGCAATTTACTTTTCTTCAACTCAAATATGATTTACACCTGCTCCACTACTCATGCAGAAATGTAAACGTTTATCACACGAATGCTAAAATAAATTAGTTGATCATACTAAAGCAGAAATATTAAGGCTTTCTGATACTGATAAAGAGCTTTAAATCATTGTTTTACACTCTGGAGCTGGGGGGTTGGGTCCACCACTGAAAATCTCCTGCTGTTGTCCATGATTCTGCGGTCAACTCTCGCTGCAAACTGCAGCAAACACACAGACACACCACAACATAAACCTTTGGTATACATCGTCATGACAACCAGGAACAGGGCCATTATGACATCATCAACATAGTAACCAGGGACAGATTCGTTTATGACGGCATCATAGGACACGTCTGGACATTAACGTTAGCGATATCAGTTTTACACTTTGTCGTGTCGGTTATCTTACATGACAAAATGGTCTTTAGCTCAGTGGCGCAAAAAGGGGGTATGCAGCGTATGCGGCGCATATGGGCGCTGCACTAGAGGGGCGCCAAAACGATGCCGGAAAATTATTTCTAGTCTGCATTTTCTGTAAGAGCTGTTTGTTCAAGTATGATAATACACATCAAAAAACAGCACAGCACTAATCAGGCGCCCATCCACTCCGTCCCCACCCTCCTGTCATTTGCTCCCAAACACAGGCGCTTGAGAACGCGCCCCATAGGGAACGCGTCAAGGTGTGTGTTTTTTGTTTTGTTTTTTTTCCCCGTCGTGGCGCAAGCACCTGCAGGGTGTTCAGGATGGAGGGGCAGAAAAAAAGCTCTCCGGGGCACAAAACAGAAAACGGAAGAGGGAGAGAGAAAAAGATGTTGTAGGGATGAAGAAAAGCTTCTCAAAGTGGTTTAAAGACAGCAGGTTGGTCAGTTTATACGCTTTATTCACCTACGTCACCTTTGTCTACCAAAACGAGACTGTAGGCTACGAAAGTAGCGTTGGACCACTGGGTTCTAGCAAAGCTGCCTCACTGCTGTGTTCCCAAACGCACTTATTCAAAAATAAAGGAATCTAATAGAGGTCAAACCTTCCATAGTTTCCCCAAAGATCCCGTACTTCACCGTGAATAGATTCACACAATCAGAAGAGATCGCCTGTACAGTTTAAGATGTATGTTACTGTGCTAGCTAAGGCTAGCCATATTAATATTACCCAGCCAGCCAGATGAATGAGAGCAGTGAGGAAGCAAGCTAACGTTAAAGCTAAACTTGGTTCTCCAGCGACGACCTGATTAACCCTGAACTGGTTATTTTCTCGGTTTAACTTCAAAACGAGTGACATTAGTCAAGCCATAGCTCTCGATAATATGTTTGCATCCACCTCAGAAAGTATGTAGTTGCACCCCTGCTTTAGCTGAGACAGTTTCTCACACAGCGACCTTCTCGTCCTTATTTAGAAATGAACGAAGGGCGTGTACAATACTATTCTGACTTCGAAAAACCCCAGAGTAGCCGAAACTGTGCTTCAACTGCATCTTACCACATTTAAGACGACTCACCTTTTAACGTTATTTATTTTTTATTTTACTCTCATTTTAAATGAATAAATCACATTAAAAGTAGAAATAAAAAATACACTTACCTGTTCTCAACGTTTATCTCTCGTTTCACCCACATTCGGGGAGTCTGCGTCATCCACGGCTAATTTGCATATTATGGCATAATAGACTATTGATGCCCATATTAGGAATTCCACGTCTAAGCTCGGGTTTCTCTACGGTTATATTGAATAAGGTTTACGAAAAAATCGCCTGTCTAAATAAAAAATGTTCCAAACCCGATACGTTTTTTCCTGTGTACATTTGTCTACCAAATGTTTTAATGCCGAACGGGAAAAGTCGAAGCTGGCGAATGTCCTGAGAAAATATCTTCTACCTTACCGTATATTTGTGGGTATACCTGTAAATAAAACCATCACATAGTATCATTTGATAAACACTAAAACTCATTATCAGAAATACTACCCATGTTAAAACTACGAGGCTGAATTAACTTCTTTTTCGCAGTTTCTTGTTTGAATGTTCCCATTCCACCTTAAGTGGTGCAGCAGCTGTGACTAACTACGACAAGCATTAGCAAACGAGACAAAACTGACCTGCTGGTTCTGTGAAACAGCCAAAGTCAGTCAATGATACTCAGCTGTTAAGCGGACATAGAAGAATCTCCTGTCAGGCCTTTCGACCCTCCATGGAGTCTGAAGACCGTGACTGCTGCTCCATTTAAGGTGGAATATGGGAAAGACGAACAAAAAGACTTCTTCTCATCTGCCCTCCGTCTGTACGTGGAAATGTTCACTGACAACGCCTGATTAAGGAGGCTGCCGGTCTAATGACGTGATTTCAGTAGCTTTAGCTCACATGTAGCAATGTTCATATTTCAGCTCTTTAACGACCTCGTAATTTGGAGGGTCCGGCGGTGTTCCGGAGAAGGATGTTCACAGGACAAAACGTTTCGGGTTCTGAACCTTTTCATTTAACACAGCGTGCGATAGAGACGACTTCTCAAAAACCTTATTCATCCTGGCCACAGAGAAATGAGGCTGAGACCCGGAGTTCCTAATGTGGGCATAAGAGCGTGGCGCCCACTGCAGCGGCCTGTAGTTAAAGGGGGGTTACAAATATTTTATTACGAAACGGCGCACATTTCAATCAAATTACAACACCGGAGCTCAGCTCTGAAGATCCGGTTCGCTCCGGGCCCAGTTTAACCCCTGAACTGCTGAGGGGTGCCAGTCATCGCGCGCCGGGGACCGTTAAAGGAAAATAAATAAATAACCGGTAGTTGGACTTGGTGAGACCGATGGCCGAGACAAATACAAGCACTAACACTGTCCAGTGTAAGAGCAGTCAGACCCTACATTCACACCGGCAGCCGACTTTTCGCCTGATAGGAGGGGTAAAGTTGAGCCCACTTTAACTTTATTCAAATACGTGGCGAAGCGATGTGGCGTTTGCCCGAGTAACTGAGCCAGGCTGAGCGGCGTGGCACACGCTTTATCTCCGCCACCGTGAAGTGGTGCGCTCCATTTCTGGCTCCTAGATAACTGATAATTGTACAGGTGAGATAAATAGACAGTAATCACAAAGACCAAATATCGCTTTCCTCACATACTGACTGCACAGACACGGGGATAAAATAAAAATAAGCGCACAAGCAAATTCTCCCTAGGATTTTTATTTCTAGAGGGAATGCGTCTGATTTCTGCCTCCGCGTCAGTGAAACCATGACAGCTACACGAAAAGCAGTATAAATATATGAATAAGATAGTCCATAATCTTGGAGAAAATTCACAGAGGACTTCAAGAAAGTGTATAAAAACATTTTATTTGTAAGTGCTGTGATGGTTCATGGCAGAAGGATCCTTAAGTTCTTTAGATTCTGGTTAAGAAGAAATACCATTAAGCAGGATCTTTCAATTGATGAGGCTTAGTCACTAAAAGAGGGGCATTTTATATGGGTACTCATAAAATAAAACATATCCAGTGTTTGGGGGAGCAAAGACGATCAGAGAGCAGTGAGTGTTGTACTGGGTGACACTCTGGGCATCGTTCCTTTTGTGTACCCTTCTAATGTGTACCAGAGAATTCACTACATGTGTAGTGTCTATTTCTCACACAGAATGTAGTTTGAGTTTTGGTGTTGGGTGAAATTAAAGCCGTATTATTTGCGACTCCTGATGATCTCTTGTCCTTGGAGTTTCCTGATGGGTACTTTAATCCTCCAGGCAGAAAGAGGGAACGCTGATATGTGTATATTCATCTCTGTCTGATCAATCCAGTCTCTCCTTTCTCTCTTGTTAGTAGCTGCTCTCATGACCAGTCAGAATGTATAAGTTGCTGGTGGCTGAAGGGTTGTCTGTTGGGGTGCTCTGTAGAACAATGTCTCTGCAAAATAGGTTCCATACACTGTTAGAAATAAAGGGACCATGCAGGTACTTGACTCATTCATCAAGGTACAAACAGTGTAAACGTTCCCTCAAAGGTACAACAGCAGTTTTAAGGTCCAAGTGTGAACCTTAAATAGGTATTTTCCCAGTGGAAAAGTAGGTATTTGCATCTTTATATAAACTAATTTTTAAAAACAGAACCATTTAATAAAAAGCCTGGAGGCGAGACAGGGTGTGTGGCGCCAGTACAACTTAGAAAATATCACTTCAGTGGATTATGGTGCAGTTCTGTTCTCTGACTAAAGGTACTGGGATGTACCCCTGAGGGTCCCACCCCAGTGACAAGAGGGGTACAGTACTGCCCCAGTGACAGCGTCGTACCTTTTTTCTGAGAGTGTATAGTGTACATCAGTCAGATAAAAAATGTAATGTTTAAAAAGAAAAATGTCAGAAAGGGGAAGGGGAGACCACAGAAATACTGCATTACCTGTTTGTGCCTAAAACTTGAAATCTTCTAGTTTCATCTGTGATTTCTTGTGTTACCTGTAAAACATAATCGTGGTTTCAGAGTCTTAGATTGAGACTTACATATTGTGACTGACCAAAGAAAAGCAAGTATCTCCTTTTTTCCATCATTTGACCTCAGCAGGTGTTAAAATTGAAAGATGAATGGACCAATAGAAATGCTCCAAAACAGCTTGGAATAAAATCTCTTTACATCAACTAAGGTTAAGGTAAAGAGCGTTCCCTTTGCTCTATCTGTAAAGTTACCATACTTGTTCTTCTTTGGACAGCAAGAATGTCCGGTCTGTAATTCATGTACAGAGACGTCTCTCTTAGCTCATTAACATCTTGAACAATTGAAGATGATGTTGAGGACAATTATCTAAAATAACAATGTAATGTCCCATTTCTTGTCGTGCTTAACAAACAAGAGTAAGAGACCTCTCTTTATTAATTTAAGATCCCCTAAAAATGGACTCAACACCTAAATATAATTCATGTTCTGTATCCAATGTGCACACAGCCTTTATTACAGCTTCCGCTCTTTTCTGGAGACTTGCTTTCAGTCTTTCTTAGAAATCTGCAGGGAATTTTTTCCACACCATATAAAGTTCAGTTTTAGAAGTTGGTTGCATTTTCTGCTTCTAGTGATACAAGTAATCACAATCGTGAATTAGACTCCTACTCCACATCTCAAATGTCTAGATGCAAATGTTCTTCTTTTTTGTCTACCAGAGCATTGTGTTGTCTCTCATAGTGGAATTATCGACAGAAACACCTGTGTATTTTTTCAGATCTGAAGCAAGAGTGGAGTGATGTTCTCTCTCAAATAGGTTTTCTTCAAAAAAGATTTAAGTGCTGTTTATTTGATGGTGACAGTTTTGGTGGTCTACCAGGTCTCTATTTTTCTTTGACTTTCTACTTCATTATACAAGTGGATTATCTTAGATCTAATCTCCTCAGAAATATTTCATAATAAATGATTAACTGCTTTGACTGGAAATAAAAAAGTAAACTAGTTTACAGTATAAAAGTAATGTGTGAAAATTTAGCAGTAAGAAATTTCATGGCTACTTAAGATTTCTGCACAGTTCTACATATAAAACAGAAAAACACATCAGAGAAAAACTGGAAAATACCACACAGCTATTCCTTCTTAACCACCTTCTAATTTATTACTAAGACAAAAGTCTGAGACACTTAGAAACTGAAATACCTCACAATTGTGCAGGCTACGGCCTTTAAGTCCATGTTTCCAGAAAGCTAAAACGCTGTCCTGTAAACAAACTGTAAAGAAGCAGGAAAACATAGAAACATGTCTGGGACAATATGAAGTAACTTGCTTCATGTGTTTTTATAGCATAGTCACTGATTTTTGTCTTATTAGAAATGAATCTATAAACTTTGATTTCTTACCTAAAGTCTCTATAGGGAAGTCAAAGTCCAGTTCTGAAGCTAACTCCTTGCTAGGGACACCCTGAAGATTTACGATCTTCACTGTTTCTGCAGTGATAGATGTAACAGTAAAGATTTGCAATACATAAGATGTGGTACAATTTATTGTGAATGCTTAAAGTACTAAATATACTAAAAAAGCCCTGAATCACATTTACTTGATTCACCATTTCCACATGAATAAACTACACAACCGAGTCACATTATTTTGACCACCAGCTAATCTCCACAGTAACCACTGTGTGCAGCATGGAGTGTCTCAATAAGGTCCTGGTAGGTAGGTAATAATGGTCTGCAGCCATGCTGACAATCCTTGTGTATCCCACAACTGCTGGAGGGTGCGTGGAGGAGGATTCGTAGAGTGAACACCATGAACATTGTGGTGGTCCCACAGATGCTCAATTGAGTTCTGGGGAATTAGGGGGCCAGTGTAGTACTTGGAAGTCTTGGTCATGCTCTTCGTATCAATGTCAGACATTTCTAGCCATGTGACATGTCGCATTGTCTTGCTGGAAGATCCCATCCGCCCCAGGGAAGACCATCAGCATGTATGGGTGTGCATGATCTAGATCTAGATGGATTCATACCCACATCGATTGAGAGTACCCATTCCCCAAACCATAACACTGCCACCACCAGCTTGTGCACTGTCGAAAGTAAGAAGTGGTCATAATAATGTGACTCGACTGTGTATATTGCATCAACACAGTTTTGTCTTTCACTTACTTTTGGCAGTAATGGTGTAAAATACATTAGTGTGCAAGTGATGTACACATTTGAATCAAGTCAATTCAACACTTTTTTCCCAGTAGGCTCTATAGTATACTCACTTTCTAGTGCAATCAGAACTGTATCTCTGTCCAGCTGTGTTACCTGCACTGCTCTTACACATTCACTGTCTACAAACACACAGACACACACAAATCGTTCAAGTGAAGTCATGGTTTATTTCTGGTTGTGGTGCCGACAGTATAATTTACACCTACCTGGTTGGGAACTGGACGTGCCGTTCAGTTGTATGATGTCAAACTTTAGCTGCTGTTCAGTCTCAGTCTGAAGTTCATCATTCCGTGGCCTGCATTCCCTCACTCCTACACAGAGCTGAGGAAGCTCATCTGTCACCAAAACCAGCAGCTCAAAGATGACCAAAGGGTCAGGCAGGATCACAGCTATGTGCTACATGAATGGGATTGAGCACCATAAAGAAAACAATAGATGGAACATGACACAAGATTTGATTCTTTAAAGTCAAGGCAAAAAAAATCTGCCATGTAATCTGTTTTTCTCCATAAATCACACTTTTTTGTACTATTGTTTAATTTGATATGTAAATAACAACAAGGTCAAAGATAGCACACATAAAAGTTCAGTTCCACATGCTGCTACATGTTACTGCCCAGTGTGGGCAGGCATGTGTTCCAACTATTCTGGGGGAGAAAAATCTGACAATGCCAAATGTACTGAGTGTATTAATGATGAGACGTTAGGTAAGACAGGGTTAAAACAGGGGGGGGCGAGTTTAAGTGGAGCTGCTTTTGGACTCACCTTAAGATGCATAAATTTCTGCAGGGGTTCATACCACAGCAGCAAAACGAGCCCGGAGGGAACAGCCGCACACAGGAACGTGCTGTCAGTGTATGGGTTGCGAGCTGGAAGGGAAAGAAGGTAAGATGTTGTAGTGAAAAGCCTGTTAGTCTGTTGCATCTGAGAGGGATGACAAAGACAGCACCACCACATGCATCAGTGGAAGTACAGTAGAGAAAGTACAGTAAATTGGCAAAATCTAAATCTCCCTTACCAACACTGCACTTTCGACAACCCTTAGTGTCTGGGATCTTTAGTGACACAGCAAACTTCCTGTTAAAATAAAAAAAGTTTAGTTTTTCACGGCACTTTGGAAAGTTCTGACTTAACCTCTTAAACTATAAGGGCTTGTATGTGGGTCCACATTTCAATTCCTCACTCATATAATTAAATAATGTAGTTTCATATTCATCACTGAATAATTCATAGTCTTTACAGAATGAATAATTCATCAGTTACCAGATAATTAATAGTAGTTCCAGAGAAATAAGTCTTAAGATCAATAAGTGAAGAATATGACCAAAAACACTGGGGGTGGAAAAATAATAATAAATAATAGTTTCACAAAACGTCATTACTGGATTTTTATATAGCACTGAAAACCTCATTAAAATCTTAAAGAAGGTTAGATATAGTGGAGTTATTTGGATAAAAGACCTTCTTTATCTGACACAAAGTACAAAAAGATCAAATAAAGGAGTTTGTAGTTTTTACATGGTGAAATATGGCCTGTAGAGTTTGCAAGTGTGTTGGCTACATTCAAATTCAACTAAGCGAACACTACTTTTAATGACAAATAAAAATCAAGATGCATAAGAATATAATCACAACTTGGCACCCTGATTTCATACAGAATCAAATCATGAGGTGCCTACCCTACTCCTAAAAACACATTTATAACTAATATAAGACAATAGGCAGCAGTTGTGTATATTGATCCAACAGGTTTGTTGAATATTCCTTTAAAGTAACTGGCATGCTATTGCGGAAGAGTTTGTGGTGACCTGTGGATGATCCTCTCAGTGAAGCGGTTGGTGCTTAGGGATAAGTGGCCCTGCTTCCTTTGCAAGTGTCCACGCTGCTCAAACAGGGCTGCTAGGTTGTGAGAGCAAAGCTGAGATGATTTTCCTATAAAAAAAAGATAAGCAGTGAAATAAGTGCTTTAAATTCTACTGAGCCCTGTCTGCATTACTCTTAATGTCAGTGAACTGGAAACAATAAAAAAGACTGACACACCAGAGACAGACATGAGGACATTGTTCATCACATACAGCCAGGTACATCTCTGTGGAAGCAACTGAAAAGAGGAGAAAGATTCATCATAAAGACCACTGGGTTGGTTCCAATTGCACAGTATACTTCTTTATATTAAAACAATATAGAAATGCTATGCTATACACACACACATACTTTCTAAGATGCTTATTCATCTGGGTTGTGGGGGGGAGCTAGAGATTATCCCAGCGGTTAATGGGTGGGAGGCAGGAAACTCCCTGGACTATGCTATGTACACTCACTGGCCACTTTATTAGGTACTAGTAAAATGTTGGACCCCCTTTTGCCTTCAGAACTGCCTTAATTCTTCGTGGCACACTTTCAACAAGGTGTTGGAAACATTCCTCAGAGATTTTGGTTGGTTATTTGAGTTACTGTTGCCTTTCTATCATCTCGACCCAGTCTGCCCATTCTCCTCTGACCTCTCACATCAACAAGGCATTTTTGTCCACACAACTGCCGCCCACTGGATGTTTTCTCTTTTTCAGACCATTCTCTGTAAACTCTAGAGATGGTTGTGCCTGAAAATCCCAGTAGATCAGCAGTTTCTGAAGTACTCAGACCAGCCCATCTGGCACCAACAAACACGCCACGTTCAAAGTCACTTAAATCCCCTTTCTTCCCCATTCTGATGCTCGGTTTGCACTTCAGCATGTTGTCTTGACCACCTCTGCATGCCTAAATGCATTGAGTTGCGGCCATGTGATTGGCTGATTAGCTATTTGTGTTAACACGCAATTGAACCTAATAAAGTGGCCGTTGAGTGTATATAGCATAATATTATTACATTATTCTTTGTCATACACAAGCACAATATAGTAGTAAAAAAGTTGAAGAACCTTTTCCAAAGTGTCTTCGTGAAGCTCATTCAAATTGAGTGTGTAGACCCCCTCCTCTGCCCCCAAAATCAGGTACTGATCTGTCAGAACAGAACATGCATATATGATACAGTGCTAATGGTCTTATAAATAAAAATGCCAAACAGGGTTCTTTGGACTAGCACAGAAAAAACACGTTTGATTCCTTAAAGAACCATTCAGAGGATAGTTCTTTAAGGAAACATTTTTGTATGCTGTGTTAGTGTGAAGAACCTTTTTAAAGTCTAGAAAACCTCCACATTATGAAAAGGTTCCATGCCAGCCAAAGTTTTATTCCTAGAACCATAAATTCCTAAGTGGTTCCAGCCAAGAACCACTTGGGTCACTTTATTTTCAAGAGTCTCAATGATTTTGTTGATGCAGATGTATGGAACCGTGTCTATCACAGTAACTGTACAAACAGACACGTTTACAGTTCAAAGTCAGCAAATCCTCACCTCTAGTCTTTGGAAAAACCCATGTCACGGCAGAATGGATTTTTAGTGGGCAGCCGTTGAAGACTTTGGAGAAACAGGCCCCCATCTGTGCAGCAGGATATAGATTAAGATTTTTCTCAGGGATTCATGTGTGAAAGTATGGCAATAAGGCTTTTAAAAATGACTGGTTTGGCACAGAGAGCATGCCGATTGTAAAAGCAAACTGAGTGTATCTACTACTAGGTCTTACAAACATATGATCACACAGATGCATAACAATGTATACTATAAAATTATATATTATAATATGTGGAGGCGCTGTGAGTTACTGCTGTAATACAGATCAGTGTCTTATTAACACTGATTTCTACTGTTGAACCTCCTTTTGCAGTGTTTTAGTTATTAGAATAATGATCAGGAATCATTTTTATGATTTAACACGTTTAAAGACCTACAGGCAGACTGGGGATGGTGGTAACGTTGGGTAAGTTACAAGACCAGAACTTTTGTTAGACTGAAAAGTGTTTCAAGTAAACTGTGATGTGTTGTATGCATGCTAATCACAGACTAACCGTTTAGAACAAACAAAAGTATAGACAGAGGACAGAGGAACAAAAGGTTTAAAGAGAGAAAAGGTCCAGGCCAGCAGAGCCAGAGGATTCAGAGACTTCTGAAGATGAAGATTTTTGCATTATTTGGATGGGACTCTCAGAAAACTAACCTCTCAAACAGATGTGGGTCAGGCATTACACTATCGTAAATTCTAACCGTTTACTGTAACAGCTTATCTCGGCTACAATTATAATGTACCCTGACATTAGAGTAGATTGTAACAATGGCGGTTCTTGAATTTAACATCATGTAGTCTATGATACTTTAATATATGGTTAAATTATAACATAATTATAAAATAATTTGTAGTAAACAAATGTATATTAATGTAAATTCATTTAAAGGTTTGAGAGATTTAGCACCAAGACTCATTGAGTTATAAGTGCTACGACAAAATATGGTGCAGTTATTCGCGGTCCAACCTACTACAAAATCACCAGTGTTAATATGAGCTGTGATAAACTGGACTCCAGTGTACACTGTGTAGTTGCTATGGTCCCCAGTGTACATTGGGTTAAGTTCCTCCTAGAGATCTACAACTTCTCATCTACAACAAAAAGCAAGAATGGGAAATGTTTCACTTTTAAAAATTACAGTAATTGGTCTCCTCAATTCCCAAACACTTACAAAGGGTTGTTAAAAGAAGAGTTGAAGCAACATACTGGTAAACATGCCCCAACTTTTCTGAAAAGTGTTGCTGTGAAAATTTTTGTTTTGTTTCGTTTTTTTTATATATAAACAATAAAATTTTCTCAACGTTCGATATGTTAGCTTTCTACTATTTTCAGTTACGTATAGGGTTTACATGATTTGCACATCAATGCATTTTTTAAAACAAGATTGTAAAACAAAAAGTGAAATAATTAAAAAAGAACTCATGCAATTAGATGGGGGAGCACTTACATGGACTTGGGGAGTAGGAGGTAGTCCATGAGAATCAGCTCTCTACAGATTAAAGGTTAAGCATACAACAAAACAATTTATGTGGAACATCTAGTGTAGTCACACTTGTCAGTAATATTTTAATAAAAAGAAAAAAACGAAGAAATGCTCAAATCATCCATAATCCTAACTTACAGCGGAGGATGGGTTGACGTTTCTTTCAATATCCTTGTCCCATTTTTAAATTGAAAGAAAAGCGACAGAAACCTCAGTAAATACTGAACTGAGATTTCTAAATGTACAGTCAATGTTTTGCTCACAGAACTGTGAAGTTAAGGTGTAACTAAGATTTTAAGTTGAACAGGTTTCTATGAGAAAAGAGGACTGATTTATAGTCAGGCCGTCTATATGACACAATAAATTCTAAAGCTCGTAGAAGCATCTTAATTTCTCAGTCCCAGGTAAACATCTCAAACCTCATTGGACGACATTTCACCTTGTAGTGACAATAACGCCAAATAGTAATGGTCACCTGTTTGCAATCCCATTACTGTAGACAATAGTGAAGGTGAAATGTGGTGATTAATGTGGTTCCTACATAGTTCAAAATATATTGATTCTTTAGCCTCACAGTCAATGTTTAATTTTAAATCCAATGTGCTGGAATATACGGCCAAACCGAGTTACACTCATAATGGAGTATTAATGTTCCCAAAGTTTTGGAATATTTACCTTTTAATATTCAGCAATGCCAGTTTTAAAGGGAAAAAAAATAGTTCAGCATTTATTCTGTCTGTCTAATCTATGTTTTTTATTGCTTTAGTTTTTATTTCCTCTTTCTATTTTCATTCTATTTTAATTCTTTTTTTACTTTTATTACATAGACATTTCCTTTAAGGTTATGCTATAACAATACTGTTCACAGTTTTACTGTAATTTAACTGAAAAACACAATATGGAAATATAGTGTGCTAAATGTTATGCATGGAAGGTGCTGTATACATACAGCCATTACAAACACAGACTGCACTGCAAAAGTGAGGCTTAAAGGCTTAAATTTCCCTTTTAAAACTGCTCAGTGGTTTAGTGTGTTAGTATGAGGCTCTACAAGCAAGTCAGAAGCTCAAAGACAAACACTGCATGTCTGACCGAATCCTCTGCTTTCCTCCTCATGGTGCTCCACTCTGGAGAGAGAGCTGTGTCCCTGCTGGTAGATCTGGTAAGAGTTTTCTGTTCATCCTGTGTATCGTCTCCCTCTGGAACACAAGGGTCACTGCACCACTGCCGCACGTCCTGACTGGCTGAGCACCTTATCAGTACTGTGGAAACAATCCATTAACGTTGACTGTAGGAATCCTCCCATACACATTAAACAGT
Organism: Pygocentrus nattereri; assembly: GCF_015220715.1. Classification (NCBI taxonomy): domain Eukaryota; kingdom Metazoa; phylum Chordata; class Actinopteri; order Characiformes; family Serrasalmidae; genus Pygocentrus; species Pygocentrus nattereri. Next base: position 32,226,740 of record NC_051212.1, read on the forward strand.
GCCTTTGTACTTTTAGTGACATTGGAAAAATATAAAACATAAACGTAAATGTGCCTTAACTTTTAAACAGACCACTTTTGATGTTTTATTTCTTATTTCCAATTTGTTAAAGTCTTGGTCTTCCAATTACAGTATGTTGAAAGTTGCATTGCACATATTCTTATTTAATCCCATACATTTCTGAACATCACCTCAGTTTTAGAGTCCTCACATTGGTTGCAAGACAGAAAATTTATTTTATTTTATTTTTCCTGACACTGTATTCCCAAAACATCCCAACTCCATAAAGACATGGTTTTTATAATTGTTTTGAGGTAAAGGTAATGAACTATGCACAAAACAGATCTGAGAATTTCACCATTAAAACTCAAGATAAGAAGTTTCTGTAAATCAGTTCTTGGTGTTTGCCCTAGCTAAGGTTCACTTGCAGGATTTCCTAATTCCTTAAACACATGCTACCTTCATTTAGATCTGCATCCTGAAATCTGTTTATAGTATTGTATATATGGCTATGCAAAAAATTGTTCTATGGATTATTATTACGCTGAACAAAAATAAACGCAACACTTGTTTTTCACTCCCATTTTTCATTAGCTGAATGTCCACCAGAGCTTTTGCCCATGAATTGAATGTTCATTTCTTTACCATAAGCCCTCTCCAAAGGCATTTCAGAAAATTTAGCAGTACATCCAACTGGCCTCACAAATGCAGACCATGTGTAACCACACCAGCCCAGGACCTCCACATCCAGCATCTTCACCTCCAAGATCATCTGAGACCAGCCACCCAGACAGCTGCTGCAACAATCGGTTTACATAACCAAAGAATTTCTGCACAAACTGTCAGAAAATGTCTCAGGGAAGCTCATCTGCATGCTTGTTGTCCTCATCGGGGTCTCCACCTGACTGCAGTTCGTCATCGTAACTGTCTTGAGTGGGCAAATGCTCACATTCAATGGCGTCTGGCACGTTGGAGAGGTGTTCTCTTAATGGTTGAATCCCGTTTTTCACTGTACAAGGCAGATGGCAGACTATGGGGTATGGCGTTGTGTGGGTGAGTGGGTGGTTTGCTGATGTCAACGTCGTGAATCGAGTGGTCCATGGTGGGGGTGGGGTTATGGTATGGGCAGGTGTATATTATGGACAACGAACACAGGTGCATTTTATTGATGGCATTTTGAAAGCACAGAGATACCGTGACGAGATCCAGAGGCTCACTGTTGTGTCATTCATCCACAACCATCACCTCATGTTGCAGCATGATCATGCAGGGCCCATGTTGCAAGGATCTGTACCCAGTTCCTGGAAGCTGAAAACATCCCAGTTCTTGCATGTCACCCATTGAGCATGTTTGGGATGCTCTGGATCAGCGGATACGACAGAGTGCTCCAGTTCCTTCCAATATCCAGCAACTTCCCACAGCCATTGAAGAGGAGTTGACCAACATTGCACAGGCCACAATCAACAACCTGGTCAACTCTATGCGAAGGAGATGTGTTGCACTGCATGAGGCAAATGGTGGTCACACCAAATACTGACTGGTTTTCTGACCCCCCGGACCACCCCGCATGTGACCAAGGACTTTGTTCAACCCTCCTATCAGCGTTCACGATCACCTGAGTACTAACTCAGATCACCTGTGGATTATGTCATATGACCTATGGTAGACAGAATTTAAGCCTGGGCGTAGTATTGTAGATTTGTGAAGTATTGAATCCTTGTGACCTACTGACCTTCTTGTGTGTTTTGACCACTGCCTTAACTTCACATTTTCTGAGGTTTTGCCATGCCCTTTTTGTATTGTCGCTTATCTTGATTGCTCTGTGTTTTGACTTCCTGGACTGTTTTGTGACTGTGATTTTGGTTTTACCTCTGGTTAATGGTAAATCTATAATTTCTCCAGATCTGCATTTATTATTTACAATTATTATTATTAATACCTGAGCTGGGCCGTGAGCCTGGTGCAGGATCAGGCTGCAGGGTTGCGCTGGGTCTCAGAGTCAGGTCTTTGTCCTCCTGAGCTGCGCTAAAAGCACTCATAGGAGGAAGTGATGCAGTGGCTGAGGCAGGTGGGGCGCTGAACATTCCACTTTCCCTCTTCCCCCACTATGTGACATCAGAGAAACTATGATATCAGTATAAAAATTGCATGCATACTGTTAATATTTAATATTAGTGTTTTTTAATCCATACCTCAGAGGAAGACAGTCTTTTTATTGTCAGGCTCCTGAAAATAAATGAAGGTGAGTGTTTAGTATCAATCAATGACAAATATAGTGCAAGAGTCTCATTAATTCAGTACAACAGTAGCTTGCAATCCTTGCAGTACCGCTGCACTAAAGAAAGTGATGCATTCAATTTTGTCATATACAAAAGTTGGGTCAAATGACATGTTTTGCTGATTTTATCCTCACATATAACACATCCTCTACAGAGAACACACTTCTGCACATTTTAAAACATTATTACTTCTTACTTGCTGAACTTAACATATTGGAAAAAATTAAATATCAAATTTGGCCTTTACCAAAGATATGGCACTTCTATAATTTCTATTTTAATATAATTGTGCACTAAAAAATAGAGGATGTGTGGCTTATTTTCATCTAGAAAATCAATAAAATCTGTAATTTGACTGGGAGTTTTCAAACCTTTGAATACAACTATATATATATATAATATATATATATATTAGACCAACCCTATACTGTATCTTAATATCCTTGCATCTGGCAGTAATAACAGTGTTATTGTCCCATATTTATTCACATGAAAAATAATGTTTAGTCATTTAATCACAAAAAATAACATTTAATCATTTAAATCAAGTAAATTCAATGCATTCCATTTAGTGTGCAAGTAGGTTAGCATCAAAAAATGACTGCTTCAGAATTTTGATAAGAAAGAAATCAATCCTAGCACAGAAGCTCTCATTTTCAGAGCTGCACTAGGTTTAACATGCAGAAGATGGCGTCCTTGAGCTACCTCTGCTGCAGCTCCTCTTCCACACATTCCAGAAGACTCCTGCAACACCATCAACCAGGCAACATGATAAACAATATTTACATGTATTTTAGTAATACTCGCGCTGGACTTTGGAATCTCTAATGTAATGTGAAATGCTGGGGTTAGTCTACATCTAACTGACAGCACAATTTTTAATCACTCAGTTGGTATGTAACTGATCTGTTTTTTCTTTTGAGGTTTTGGTCTTGGTTTTTTGTAACACATGCAGAGACACCAGAACGCCTTGCGCCTATCACAGTAATTTGCCCTACAACGCACCAATTTACATCAAACCACTCTCGATAGCTTTTTTACATTTCAGTGACTGAATAATGCTGCAGGTGTGACTAAATGGCATATGGAAGGCAAAAGCTAGCCCTCACTTAGTTCTTGGAACATCATACATATTACCCTTAAGGTCAGTTTGCACCACTGTGCAAACTGTAAACTGAGTTTTTTTATTAAATGATAACTTACGGAGACTCAGCTTCATCCCCTGAAAGGCTCCAGTCATCACACGAACCCTGAGAGGAATGCAATCAAGTTATCATCATAGTAATCAAACCAAATCAACTGAAGGAAACATATTACCACTCACTACAGCCTCACCAACTGCCTACATCATTACTGTCTGGAATGTCAATAAACTAATAATATTATCCAATATTTTGCTATAATTTGGACCAAAACTGTATGTGTAAAGTGAGTTAGTTCCAGTGAAGAAGTACAAACTCACCAGATCTGGATAGGGATCTGTCTCTTTCCTCCGCAGAGGAGCAAACTTTACCTGGTCAACTACAAAAGAGAAGAATGACCCAGAATAGATTACATTTAAGTTAGACATATTATGTTAGAGCTATTTACATTAACTTGTGTTTAACCCTTTAATCATGAGGCAAAAAAGAAATGTCTGCATTTAAATGTAGTCTTCCCTTTTAATAATGTAATTTCTCAATGTTTACATTCATATGTAAACAACATGATCAAATCATACAAAAAATTCACACATCCTTTTTTGATTTACTGTTTTGAGAGCAAGGAAGCATAAATAGAACTACACTTCAGCCCCCTTTTATTTTAACTCTATTGAAAAAACTAATAATTAACAAACTGTAACTGATCTGAGCCCTTCTCTAAGTGTTGTGCACAGTGCATTCAACAATAAAGGCAGCACGCTTCTTTTAAAGTACTGTGCAATAGTCAAAGACCACCCTTCATTTATTTCATTTCCAGTTTAAATTGTCATTAAGTATGTGAGCTGTTCTTCACTGTCAAAAGTGGAAAACATATTAAACAGTAAATTACACAGAAACATCATCATTAAATATCAAACTTTTCAGTCCTTTGCCTTCAGTTCCTTTTGGGAAACTTTTTCAAAGACATTTTTAAGAATATTTTCCACCATTTCGTCTCCAGTTTTGGAAACTACTGTTTTTCGCTTATTTTCGCTTTACTTTCCTCTTCGTTGTGGGAGTAGATTATCTTGAAAATGATCTTCTTGAAAATATTTCCTGAAAAATAAATAGTGTGTACTTAATGGCCATTTTGACTGGAGATTAAACAAATAATGGGTGGTCTCTGACTTTTGCACAGTTCTCTATACAGTGAAAGAAAATGCAGTAGCACAGAAAGCTCAAATTCTACCTGGTGATCTATTTTATTGCCCTGTGTTGACACGCATGCATCAATCTCTGAGTGCATCAGTTTATACATTTTGAACCATTTGGTTATGACACTGAGTGAATGCATATGCCGCTTCCATTTCTGCTGGAGAGGGCTTTTGCGTGTTTGTGCTTCCATCTCTGCTCATTGTGTGTGTAGTTAGTCTGTTTGACTGTGTGAATGCTGTAATCTTACTGACAGAACATGTGACTTAGTGTCTTAGTGACCTAACCAGCCACCCACCTACACACTGTTCAGCCTTAGAAGTGATCAGTGGTTTCATTTCACATGGCTCTCTGCACGTGTGGTTGTGTGTGCATGTATGTGTTTGGGTGGGGAGGGGAGGAGGGTGAGGATGGGGGGTGGGTGAGTAACAGAGCACATGCCATCGACGTGTGTTAAACAGTGCCAGCCCTATGGGTTCTGTGCCTGCTGACATCACTACTGCCTTCCTCAATGGCTGCCTTGTCATGTAAGCCTCCTCCTCCGCTCCAGATCCATACATTATATGTGTGTGGTGTTGACTTCAACCCAACACTGCCTGTTGCTTAGCTAATCATATATACAAGGAGTACAAAACAGGAGATTTAGTCCAGTAAGGCTGTCATGATCACTTGATTAAAGTCAATTATTCAATAAAAAAGAACTGAATTATCTTTTTTTATGATTCAGCAGTAATTAGTTGGCAGTGCACATGATGATACAGAAATGTACATAGTGTTATAACATAGTGTTAAGGTTAGAATGTAATTTTACACTGGGTGGTTAAAGCAACACTATGTGTGATTGGGGCCCTCTCCGGAAGAAATATGTAATTGCACACAACATGTGGAAGAACATTTTGTAATGTTGACTGCGCTTTGGACCCCCACAAGTAGATGAATCTGACTTTTTCGAGTGCATTGCAAGAGTGTATAGTAGAGAACTCAGTCAAAACTTGGTGATGGACGTGTTTTCTTAGGAGTTGTTTCTGTGCTTGTATTAGCTGGTCAGAGCTTTCACGCAGACAGCGTGCACAGATTGGCACTGAAGCACACTGTATTTAGAGAACAGATGAGGAGCGGTGTGAGCGACACTGCAAAATAAAGTGAAATTATGCCATAAGAATCTATGGATCAGAAAAAATACAACTTTTAAAATGCTATTTTTTTACAACAGAAGCTGAGACTGACTGAATTGGATTGTAAAAACCACACCCTAACAAAATTAAACATAATCTTATTGGGACAAAACATAATCTTATTGTCCTTGTAAAATGAGTCTTTTAATTAATTGCTGTAAGTTTCTTCTAACAGACTACAAATCTGGCAACCCTGCGTGATGGGGAAAGAATCTGCAAGTGAAATACATGCAACAAATGGTAGTTTTTCTGGTTGGTTTAGCAAGCTTGCATGCTTAAAATTCCTACTGTTAAATGCAGTTTCACTATAGCAGCTGTAGTCAGACTGCGTTTTGCACTTTCACTGTCTAGGCTTTTTTTCCAACATTGCGATGCTTTTGGGGAGGTGGGAAGGGAAAATAACCCAGCGCTCACCATTATTTTCTTTTCTGACACAAAAACCTACCAATTTAATTGCACTTGGCTGTTTTTGAAAGATACAACATGTCCTCAATTGTTAAAACCATCTGTTCATTAACTCTAATGGATACTCAAATATCAAAATGAGCTGGAACGCGCATCTCTAACGAAGACGTTTAAAAATATGTGTATAAAGCTAAAGTATCATCAGTCAGGGGGCAAAAAAATATAAAAACTCACTTTTTATATGCCTGAAATAAAAGGTTAAATTATTTTGAAAGAGTAAGGACAAAGTGCACACACAGCAGAGTATGAACGAGAGAGAGAATGGGATAATGATAAGCTAACTCTGCTCTGTTTCTCGGATAGCAGGCAACATGTGTAGACAGGCAGGAATTGTGCTTTATTCATGAGAGAGTTGTTATTGTGTGCCCATTCTTCTTTGAGAAAGAAAGAAGGATTGAGAAGATGGTGTGTGCGAGTCTGTGTGTGTGTTTTTTTCTTTGCATGTGTGCAGCTACACAGCTTATTTTAATTGCAAATGGACTGAATGACAATCCTCATACTCACACTGTTCGTCAGATAGACTCCTCTCCACGGGTAAACACTTTCCCTTAGCCCGAATCTTATCTGGAGTAGCATCGCTCACCTGTGAACGCCCACCCACCCACCCACCCACCCACACAAGAGTTCAAGATTTATCTAGTGTGGAAACATTTACATAGCATTATCTCTCACTGCTTCTCGAAGGTTTTTCATTTTACACCAAATTTTGCCAAATAAAGGTTGAATTTGATGCAGTAAAAAAGACCTAACTCACATCCTGGTCATTGTCCTCGATAGTGGGTGCTTGATGGAGATCTGGATTGTTGGCCATGTCCAGCAGCTCAATGACCAGGTTTCTGGTCAGTAACTGTGTCACAAAGGGATGCTAAAGATAAAAAACAGAAAGGCAAGGAGGCCATTTCACCAAATATGTGGACAAACATTCAGTAAATGTATAATTTTTATAGCATTTCTGTTAACACTGTAATGTCTTGTGTAATGTCAACATTTCTACAACTGTTGATTTTATGTAACAAATTACAATATCATGCAAAATAAAATAATATCAAAGCAATAATGTAATAATATGGAGTCCATTTTTGGACCATCTAAAGCACATGTGTCAGGATCCAGTCCTTGTGAGCCAATACACTGCAGACTTCAGGTCACTGCCTCATTAAACACAACTGAATCAGTTCATCGGCTATTTAGCAAGGTCTTCATTAACTGATTTCAGAGCACTAGACAAGGTTAAACACTAATCTCAGCTGTACTTTGGCCTGGAAGGTCCCCAGTTTGACATGCCTGATCTAAAGTGACCCTGAGTGCCCTTTTTGTTTCCTTTCTGTATTCTCTTTCTTATGTTTTTTCTAGTGGTAAGTTGGTGGGTTTGTTTTCAATGTAATATTGAAAATAAATATATAAAAAAGTAAGAAAATAATGAAACAGCTTTACTGTGATTTTATCATGTGTAAGGGGTGTTCCCTTCTGTTACAAAACAACATAACATGATAAACATGCATTTTAATTTTAAAAGATGATTATTTCTAGGTATTTAATTATAATCATCATCAAAAAACTATTCTTTCATATTTTAAAGTAGGCTACTGTTGCAAAACAACTAGACTGCTTGAGGAAGATGGAAACTTTATCACCCATCATTATATATGGCAAGATTTCAAGATGTTTTGCCATTTTTTGTCACACAATATTGTGTGATAGGTAATATTTACAATAATTCATGATAAATTATGTCACAATAAGCTTTTTCTGAGCATATTGTGGACACAGTGACAAAATCACTTCTCAGCTGCATGTTTGATTACAAGGAGAGCATAATTAGTCCTATTTAACTGGATTTAGTGCTGCACAGTATGTGAAACATTAAATATAAATTATTATCTGCAAAGTAATTGATGTGTTTTAAATATGGCACAGTTTTGTTTTAACTTATCAGACAAAAAATACATATAGCAACATATCAGGTATTGTGAAAATGTCCTAAAGTATTGTGATATTACATTTTGGCCAAATCGTTCAGCTCTATGTCATAGCATAGTGCACTCTGTATAGGGGTGAATATTAACAACAAAGTGATTTAGCCTGTTAGCTATCTGACCTATATTATAATATAATATAATATAATAATATTTTTATAATCTTTTAGAAAAAAGTTCTCTTTACAGAGCACATGTTTTATTACCTGTAAAAGAGTTTCTGCTGTGGGTCTCTTTCGTGGACTCTTAGTTAAACACATCTTCACAAAGCTATGAAAGGCTGAAGACCTATTAAAGAGGATGAGAGTCACACAGACAAACATCAGAGTCAAAGTAATCATCAAAGTAAAATCAAAGTAATCCAAGTATTATCTAACATAGATCTATATATTTGAGCCCAAATGACAGACAAAAATGTTATTATGTTAACAGCACTGGTATCCATCTCTGGTCCTGGAGTTTACCAGTCAATCAGCTAATGAACAGGCCTATCCTGAGTTCCTCAAATATGCAGTACAGGGATACTCCAGGACCAGGAACCTGTAACTTCAAGCATGACACAAACTACTGCCTTACCATTTTGCCTTGTCTTTCAGTTTAGGTGGCTGAAAACTGCTCTTGGACATCACCATCAGAGCTCTACAACAAACCATCAATGTTGTTATCAACAATTATATTTATATCCGATATTCTTATAAAGCCTACTATCAGCATCAAAACAAAACATCATATCTCCAAAATGGAAACTTTTATGTACTTTTTCAACTTTCTGAATTTTAATGTATGTTATATGTATGTAGACCATTTTTACCTGTTGAGTTGGTTTTGATATATACAGTGGACTTTACATATGTACATGATTATACACTTCACAGAAGTCAAGTTTATGGTCCCCTTACTTCATGGGATGAAGATCAAACATGGGCGGCTGCAGCTCTGCTAGCTCGATGGCAGTGATGCCCACAGCCCAGATATCACACAAGTGGTTATAGCCACCTTTCTTCTCCACGGCTGCGACCTCAGGAGCCATCCTCAAATACACAGAAACACAAACCGCACTTAGCAGAGACTTACTGTGAACTGAAAACTTCAGCTGTGGAGTGTTCCAGTGTTTATTTGTCATTCACTTGGAAAAGAGGTACATCAATGTGAAGCTACAAGTAGCAGTGTGAAGTTAATGAAAGAAAGAAGAAGGCTATTTAAGAGGCTATTCATAGTGTAGCTGACATATAATGTAACTCAGTGTTTCTCAAAGCAATCCTAAGGGACCCTCAGGTGGTCTACAGTGCTCTCTCCCAATGTGTTGGTAGCTGGTATAGAGTAAAAATGTGGACTGTCTGAGGGCCCCTTAGGACCAGTGTGAGAACCACTGATTTAGCGGAAATCCTATCAATACTACGCTGGTAACTGTTAAAAAAATGAAGACACATTAGAAATGGTTTCAAGTACTGGCAGTGTAGTTGCTGTGCAGACAGCTCACCAGTAAGGAGTTCCAATAAAAGACTTCCTCTTGGCAACGGAGGCACTGATCTCTGCAGCAACCCCAAAATCAGCTGCGAGACAGAGAGTGAAAGAGAAAGAGAAAGAGAGAGCAAGAGTGCAAGAGAGAAAGCAAGGAGGTTGCAGACATTACAAAAATAGCTAGAAGGAGTGTCTTCTCAAAGCATGACAAACATAAAGATGTGTGGAGGAATTTGTGTTGTGTATATGTGTGTGTGTGTGTGTGTGTGTGTGTGTGTGTGTGTTTCAGTGGGTACAACAAATTCTCACTGACCCAGTTTGACATCTCCTCGTTCAGTGAGAAGTATGTTGGCTCCCTGCATTAAAAAACACAACAAAACCTCTTGTTGGTAAATTAAAACATCTTAAATCACAGTCTGAACAAATCTTCAAATCACCAACCATAGTAACTTTATTAGAGCAGGAAAAACACAGGTGTCACTAGATGTTAACAGAACAATTTTTAAGTAATTTTGGAGCATTTCTTTTGCTCCATTAATCATGAAATTTGGGTTTGACTGGCAGACTCTTATTTTCAAATTCCATAAAAAGACAAAAATGGAGATACAATAAGAGTCCTGGTTAAATGACAATAAGTTAACACATCCTCTACACACTAAAGAACACACTTAACTATGGCATTTGTCTTCCATTTTTCTTCCATTTTTATCATGATTACAATGAATTTTTTTAGTTTAATATATTGGAAAAAATAATGGCCAAATTTCATGGCTTTGTCCAGTACAATAAAATCCGCAAGTAAATAATAACTGTGCATTAAAATGTGCAGAAGCGTTTTCTCTGTAGTGGATGTATCTTATTTTCACTTAGAAAATCAACAAAACATCACTTTGGGATGCCCAAGCTATTGTACATCAATATCTATTATTTCCTATGTTGAGATTTACCGATACTGCCTGACTTCTGTAGACCTAGAGTTTCCCAAAGTCTGATTACTCAAGTGCATGTAAATGCGTTGATCGGATTGCTGACAGAATCTGATTTTCTGCAGTTATTGGATTATTAAATACATGTAAACGCACTCAGTAATGTGAAGTGAGTACAGTGCACTATAATTTTACAAAGTTCATCATGTTATAAAAGACTGCACTTAAGTGAAAGCCTTTGTTTACCCATAGTTAAAATATCATTCTAAACAAGGGGTGTATCTAAAACATCACTGTAGGTATGAGCTGCACTAACAGGTTTAGTGGAATGCTAATGAGGTGTTCATCAAAACCATCAGCTTGGGACAGAAAGCCTCACACAGGCCATCACAGGAAACACAAACACTCCACATAGCTGTGTGTCTCATTGTACCATCAAATAAGTCCCTACAGACATTTATATTCAACAGCTCTATACAGATTTAGACACACAATAAGAAATCAGATCTATCTTTCAATTATTGCTTAGAAAATAATCATTATAGTATGCAAATGTTTGGGTGCCCGTGGTTGAACTGCATGTTTTGTTGATTTTCTAAGTGAAAATAAGTTACACATCCTCAACAGAGAAAACACTTCTGCACATTTTAATGCACAATTACTGTTTATTAGCTGAAATTAACCTAATGGACAAAATAAAACATAAAATGGGATATGTACAAAGGTTATGGCACATTTTATACTTTAAGTAAATATAACTAAAATATATAGAAATAAAGAAAATTGTTATTAAATGTACCGAAAAATGTCTTAAGTACATTTATCGTAACTTATTACTGAAAGATGTTTTAAATTTTTTTCACTTAGAAGTTTTGCATATGACTGGACCTACCTTAATATCTCTGTGAATTTTGCCAGTCTCATGCAGATGATTTAAACCCTGTATTTGAGAGAGATTCAAGATTTACATCAAAAAATTCTGTAACTACAGACACTAGAAAAACTCAAAAACAGTGATATCTTAGCAAGTAAAATCACCTGTCTAATGTCACTCATGTAGACATTGTTTTAGAACATTATAAGATTATTTTACTTATTTCTAGCCATTTTTACTTGTAAAATGTACTAAGTAAATTACTAAGTAATTTAATCTGGTGAAACATATTTTCCAACAGAAGGAAAACTTCATTAAATATAATTACAGAAAACAAGTAAAATAACTACTAGGAACAAGATGAATAACCTTATAATGCTCTTACAACAATCTCAAAATGAGAAATACTTTATATATTGACTGTATGCTGGGTAGAGTAGCCTAAATACTCAAGTAAATGTAAAAGAATTGATACTTGGGTAAAATAATCAATAAAACACTGTTATCAATAAAACATGATACATTTTAAAACACATGTAACTCAGTATAAATGGCAAAAATGTAATTGAGTGAAAAATAGACTCTTTGACACATTTGAATAGAGCTCAGCTACCACTATAATAGCAGATAATATGACCTGAAAGAATGTGCAGTCCAGAACAGTAAAACAGGGTGACTATTAGTCAGTACTACACTTATGTATACCAATCAATAATCTGCAGAGTAGACCATTCAAGAAAAGCCCTCACCTGCAGAGTTTCCCTGCAGATATAAGCAATCTGTTTCTCCTTAAGGGGGCCAGTCACTGTAACAGAGGAGCAGTGTTAATGAAAGGGTACAGAGAATTTGAGATATGTGAGTAATCTTATACAGAGAAAAGGGAGAAGTGGGGGATTATCATAGCACATAATTAACTACAGTCACATTTTCGCCTTTTCATATATTTCACATAAAGGACTCATATTTGTCATAAATAACTGTAGTACTTTAAACATCTATTACAATATCAGAGACTTTATGAATTGATGTTAAACACAAAGAGGGCCTTTGTTACTACCTACCCCAATACCAATCTGTAACACTAGCCTTGGTAAGTTTTAACAATAAGCATTAGAAGAGCTATGATGAGGGGTGTATGAAATGAAAGAAGAACAACATGGCTGTCATTTAATGTGTAGATCTATTTGACTTTGCTGATTCTTTTGAATTAGACTATTTATTATATCAGCACAAACATGTATAACTTGTCTTTTCAGTTAAATTAAAAGTCAAATTTCAATCAGACTTTTTGGTCAAATTCACTGACTTGAAATGCAGAAACCATCAGATCACATGACTGCTAAGTCACAGTTAAGGATATATTGTTGCCGTCCAGATATATCGTATATTATGACAAGTTGATAAGTCGTTAAATTGCAGCAGATGCCCTTTACATTGTGGGAATTGACCAATAGATTTGCTTCAAAATTGCTTGTGGGCGACAGAGCACTGTAATCGGATATCATTGGTGCCCATGTCAAGAAACTGACAGAGAACTTGAAGGGACTAATTGACCATTAGATAGTTTGCTAGGGAAATTAGGGTTCATATTCTCCAAAATGTACAATCACTAACTCTAGGCCAAGTGACATAATAAATATGTAGGTAAACTTTATAGTTCTTCAGGCTGGTGTTAACTGGTGTATCATTTTGCTTGTTCATTAGACAAGCTATATATGACAGGAGGTTGGCAGGAGAAAAACACAGCACATTTTGACACAAAATAAGTTGTATCTTAAACAAATTAACCAGGGAAATGTTTCACAAAATATGATTTCGCAATTAGCGTGAAAACATGGGCCAAAAAACAAGCCTGCCCAATAGTAGAGAACATTTCTATTGGACAATCCTCCACTTTTGAGAAATCGTGCTTTGTGAAACACCCCCAGTTGTACATAGTTAGCCAGCCAACATATCACTGCTGTCAAACAAAACCTTGTCTATCCATTTTTTCCATTTTAAAAATGTCTGTTGTTCTTTACATGTGTGTAAATTCCATGATGAATGGATCAAAGGAAATGGCCTTAAATTGCTAGGAAAAATGTCTGGTTCCATTGACTTACATTAAAAGTAAAGTATGTTTTTTTCTTCTCCTGTAAAGTTACCATACAAGGCTTTGTACAGACGGCGATATTCAATGTTGTGAGAGGACGAGCAGCCAGCTGTTCAGTAGTTTTATGAGGTGGCCTGCTAAATACTTCTAATTAACAGAAACTGATGTGACTTCAAATACTCCAATGACTAACATGAGCAGTGCAACATGATGAGCTTTAGTGCAGTGATGCGGGAAGTGGGGGTGCAGCGGGTGATGCACTATGTCCAGATATCAGGACTGCAACTGCTAAAAGCAACAACAACAACAACAACAATAAAATAAAAATAATAATAATATAGATAGCTGATTTTTAATCATTTGTGTGTAGCAAAGACTCATGTGTGCATGTCTTAGAGTTGAGCTTGTATTTATCTATTTGTATTGATATCATTTTTCAAAATCTACAGTAGCCATGCTCTATTTGCCTTAACTCTGCATTTTAATTACAGTGAGCTGAATCACTTCCCTCGACAACAACTGGCCAATTTGAGGCCACATCTCTAGAACACATGCTGGTCGGAGGGAAAAAAAAGGGAAGGTGTGTGTAATGATAAAGGCCAGTTTTGAACCCCAAAGCAGCCTCATACTGTAATAATGTAATAATGTTTCATCAACTGTTATATTTCCCGGTCAATGTGCTTTCCAGTGTTAAATCTCACTGTGTGATTGTGGACGTGACATAATCGGTTACTGCACCACATATCAACGACTTGATCAGACCCTGCTCAGCTTATTTGCATAAAGTTACAGAAAGAATGAGAGAGCAGAGAGAGGATGTGCATCAGCGATCTGACGTGCAGTATGTCACATTCTGTTACATGTAGCTTATCAAAACATTCAGAAGTAAAACTTAAACTGGACAACTTAAAACACTTCCTGTGTCCCTGTTGTAGTGATTTTTGTAAGGGTAACAGCTCATTGTCAAGGTCAAGTCAAAGTCAAATTTATTAATATAGCACTTTTTACAACAGGCATTGTCACAAAGCAGCTTTATGGAAAATCTGGGTCCAAACCCCCACGAGCAAACCAAAGACAACAGTGGCAAGCAAACTCCCTAAGACCAAGAGGAAGAACCAAGACTCAAAAGGTGAACCCAGCCTCCTCTGGTCGACACCAGACAGCAAAACAAACATCATGCATGTCCTCAGAGAGTAGGCTGGTTTGTTAGAACACTGCTGTGGAGAGATATCGTATCGTTTGCTAAGCGATTTGCTACTTGACCCTAGCATGTTTCCTTCCTCAGCCTTCCTCAAGTCATCGTGTCATGCTAGGTTGGAAGTAATTTTGAAAATTAAATGAAAAGTAGATAACGACAATATTTGTCAACAATTTTTATTGTCGACATCAATATCAGTCATGTTGAATAATTGCTGGTGCCCTTATCACTCTGTTACGTAACATAATGGGCTAGCATACAAGCTTGTGACTAGCAGGCTGGATCAGTGCAATATAAAGCACAGTTGTTTAGTGTTCCTAGGCTGCTAAGAAACCTGAATCTGAATCATTCAGTCAACTCCAACTCCAATAATCCGTTAATATCTTAACATAGGTCACATTTTCTGACGCTTATTTTTGCTGCACAGAAATATGCATTGAATCGATACACCACTGTATCGCACTGAGGTGAATTATGAATTCTATGAAGTCACGCATTCCTTTGTAGTGTTGTAGAACATCCTAATATACAGAGCTTACCATGATATATGTCTTGTAAAGACCCTCCTCCACAATACTCCATACAGATCCACAGCTTTGTGTTCCTGAAGAACAAACAGATACAGTCCAGCACAACTTTTCCATTACTCTCTCTCACTCTCTCTCTCCTTCTCCTCACACTCACGCAGACATTCAGAGAACAGCAATGCAGAATGGGCCTTCATGCAAATGCAGCTTATTCTGAAACTGTAGTGAATTATGTATGCATACTATGCTGCGACGAAAACAGTGTTTACAAAATATATTTCAAAGTCATTCCAGGTCTGTAACTCTTTTCTTTGTGTGGGTGTAAATAATGACTACAGTATTGTGTGTAGTGTGTGTGTGTGCGTGTGTGTGTGTGTGCGTGTTTGTGCATGTGTAATGTCTTCATTACTGGAATGCGTCTTCGCCCAGACATCTGCTGGGACATCAGCCTGAATCCAACAAACAGCAGGCCTGCATAACTCTACCTGTGATAGCTGCCATAATAGGCCACAATGTTCTTATGCTTGCACTCCTTCATCGTGGTGATCTCCTGCTGGATTGATGAGATGTCGTCTCCTGCAAGGAACAGAACGTATAACGTTACAGCAACTCTAGCATTAACCGCACCTCACTGGGCCAGAGTCCAGGCACAGTGCAAAATTTACCTTTGTGAGTCTGCAATAGTCACCCGTAATGTGCCTGAATTTAATGCTTGATTCACTAAGACTGTGGCTTTCCAAGCAAAGTGTGCATAGCCCTGCCTACTAACTGGAGCTGTTAACAAGCTCAAGACAAAACAAAATTCCGTGATAAAGAGATGGTGGTAACAAATGTAACCGTAACATAGGCTGCATGCATGACAGCCGCATCACAGGTTTAAACTGTGTTATTTTAATGGTGAACATTATTTCAACATGTTTATCCATAGCACAAACTTAGCTTTATATATATATAGTGACTGTTAACATTCTTGCAGTCCAGTTTGCAACTGACATGCATTTACTTGATAAAAAAGGCTGAATGGGATTTTGCCAGTGCTCTATATACCTTCAAAGTGGCTAAAGAATAAATGTGTTTGTGGCGGCATTTGTAGATACATCAATATCTACATAATAAGACTCCATTATTAAAGGTTATTAAAGGTGCACTATGTAAGATCTGGGGATTTGGAGACCTCTCTGGTGAAACGTATAGTTACATGCAATGCATGGAAGTGCACTTTGTAATGTAGGTTGTGCTTTGGATGAATGCAATGACTGTGAGTGCATTGAAAGAGTATTCAAAGAAAACTCAGTCAAAACTTGAAGCGAGTGTCTTCCGAGCATGTAAGTGAATCATGTACTGTTTTTATCATGGCTTCTTCAGTATAATGTTGATTTTGTATTTGTACTTTCAAACCAGACCTTCTTACTGAGCTGTGACGTTTATATGTAAAGATGTATCATGTGCTCAGTACTGCTACACAAAGAATTTTAAACAAAACATCTAACACAGTGCAGCTTTAAATTGACATTGTTCACCCACCAGGATCCAGTTTAACGATCTTAATAGCAGCCATCTCTGAAGTCTTGATGTTTCTTGCCTAGAAGAAAACAAACCTCAAATTGAAACAACCAGAACATGAGGTTTTACTCATATGCTGTGTTCATCAGAGTTATAGTACATCATGTTTCGAAGGCTTACTATATGTGTTACAACATAGTGGTAAAGAGGTGGAAGGAGACAGGAATAGAGCTTTTCATTGCAGCTAAATTAACGAGAAATGATGCGACATCAGCTGCATTCCATGATGTGTTTCTTCAGGTCACCCTGCGCTGCAGTTCTGGAGCTAGTGCCTGACAATAAAGCACTCAGTCCACCCATTTTACCTTTCAGAACCTAAAGGTTATTTGTTAGATATAGAAACATTTTGTAGTTTCTTAAAATGCAAGGCCCTAAATATGGCTTATCCTTCAATCCTTCACTTTCTCATCTACATATTTAAATACCAATGGTTAGTGAATAGTTTACAGTAACTAATGAATATTAACTAATGTTTTGATATTGATGAAGTGAATAATAAATCAGCATTTCAAGGTGGTTATCCCCTTAAATTCCCAGGTTCATTATATCCTAGGACTTATTATTCAATGGCTGCATGGAAAACAATGCAAACTGATAACTCTTAAGCTAGAGGAATGAGGTGAGGAATCTTGGCCATGCAGGTTAATGCTGGCCATGCTGGCTTGATCAGGGGAGCACTGACACTGCTCATTAATAACTGATCTGCAAAATGAATATGGAGTACAGCATAAATTTATAAGTTATAAAGAACAGCTGTGGTTTGGTTGTGTCTTCCACCAAAAAAGTTACTAAACCAGGAGCGGCATCTTGTGAGTGCTGTTGTTTTTTTTAGCAACCAGTGCTCAGCAGAACGATACAGGCAGGGCAGAAAAACAGGTAGAACACTATTTAACCAATTAGATGATGTGTCTGAACTACCTGGTACATAATTGCAGAAATAATGCAGAATTATGTAGGATGGAGAGAAATGGAGATGATGATCATGACCTTTTAGTGCCGACTCGGATTTCTTTACAGTTAAACTGTCTGAAGGCCGATGTTTTGGCTGATTTTTCGTAGTCTTCTGTGTCTAGTCTGAAGCTCACACTATGTGGATTTAATAATGTGAAACAAATTAGCACATCGATTGTTTGTTTGTTGTTATTCATTTGTTCTAAAATTAAAACATCCCCTGAGAGCAGATCAGACCGTTATGAATACTATGTTTTCGTTTAATAATTAAAATGGATGTATGTTGTTTGGTTTAGATTCAGTTGACTTTAGGTGGTGATTGTGAATGTTTTAAGGAAGAAGGACACAGAACAACCTTCACCATTATTTGCTAAAGAGGTTACAATGCAAACTCGGACTAAGCCTAAAATCATACATATCATGTAAAGTGAATGATAATGAATGTACAAAGACCTTAAAATGAAAATTTCTTGAGTCAGACTTGGCTGATCTTGACTCAATGTGTCCAGGTCTCGGTCTTGACCCTGACTCATCTCTAGTGGTCTTGTCAACAACATTACACCTAACATAACGTAAAAGTCCCGTACAATTAAATGATTTTTCTTAGAACCATTCATTCAAACCCCAAATCCTTTAGGAACCTTTATTTTTGAGACTACAATGCTAAATGTATACAGCCCTTGGCAAAAATGGAATCCATGTTTGCTTTCTGTCAGTGATAAACACAGAAAATCGACCATTCCTGCACAAAACCTGGAACTTAGCTGAGCTGTCTTCCTGTTGTTTTTCCTGGCATGCCAGTGGACTTCCTGCTATGACCGAAGCGTCAGTGCAGTGGCTCTTAACGGTTTCACTGTGCAACCTGAAATAACGTCGCTGTGCTCTCAGGACAATGGCCTGGACAGGAAATCGCTCATACTTTGATCAACAGTCCCGAAGTTTTTCTTAGGCCAGAATCCCCCCAAACAGCAAACTGGATCTCTCCCAACCACTGCTGTGGAAAGCTGCTGAGTATTCATGCTTGTGGAGGATTTTCAGGTTTTGAGAGAGTTTTGACTCTGAGATTTCTGAGCTGAGATAGACAGCAGAGTGCGAAAGGACGGCTTTGTCTATTGTAAAAAGCAACAAAGGCTCGTTGGCTCGCCCACTCCGTTATGATAGAGTCAGCTGTGCGGGGCTGCATAACTGTGACACTTTGGGACTCTACAAAGACACATGTGTTCTAAGGATGTAGTCATTTAAATACAGTATTAAAATGTGTTGTATCACTGATACATCACTCATTACAGGGCCTCTCTTTCGCCACCTTGCCTAGAAGCCGCTGTCAATGATCAGTACATCAATCAGTTGATTCAGGTGTAAAACTTTCAAAAAATGATTAAAATTGAAACAGTAACAGTTATCCTGAATGCTTAGTGTCAGACCACAGTAACAGCAAACAGACCATAGAGATCTTTAAATAACACAAAAACCTGAACGGCCTGAGTTTTTTGTTTTGAAATAAAATTGATCTTAACCCAACCACTATGTACAGTATATAATCACAGTTCTGTAGAATCAAGAGGTTTTCAATATTGAAAAATAGCAAACATTGAATTTCAGAATGGAAAACTGTCTTGAACCTGAAGATATATGTGCATCGATTCACCTGTTGTGCGGTTTGTTTTTCTTCATTTTTTTGGACATCTGTACAAAACTATAAAACCCTACAGTGGACTCATGGAATGTGAAGGTCACACCTGCATGTCTGTTTTCAGCCTCATATATTATGACTAACAGAAAAACTTTTTAGGCCTTCGCTGCATTTTCTTCACCGCTGACTTCACCCAAGTTTTAATAGCAAGTGGTTAGTATTGTGCACTGTGTTCTCACAAGCTTAACGGCACACGGCCATTTCATACTTAAATGGTTCTTTGCATGGTGAAAGGGTTCTTCAGTTTGATGGAGAATGTGCTATATATGGTTCTGTATAGCACCAAAAAGGTTTCTTCTATTGTCAGAAGCTTTTTTTTTTTTCAAAAAGGTGCAATACAATTTCATCATCCAAAGAACGCTTTCAGCAATTGCAAATGGTTCTTTGAATTTTCTAGGTTCCATATAGAACCTTCAACCTGTTCCAAGGATCCCTTGAAGAACCATGTTCTTTAAGAGTGCAGACTTAAGGTTAAAGTTACCAGAACCTTCAGTCTGTTCCAAGGATCCCTTGAAGAACCATGTTCTTTAAGAGTGCAGACTTAAGGTTAAAGTTACCAGAACCTTCAACCTGTTCCAAGGATCCCTTGAAGAACCATGTTCTTAAAGAGTGCAGATTTAGGGTTAAAGTGAACAGAATCCACAGTTTAGTTGCATGTGATATATTTGTTCATTGAAAGATAAAGACAATATTTTAACAATGCCTGAACTGTGAATAAAGTGCTATCAAATCAAGGATTTAGAAATCTTTGACAGACTTTGGGCGGTTTCCTGTTGTTAAATATGTTCCGTTTTATTTATAATCAATATTAGCCGATTCCTCTAGACTTTGAGTGCTTAAGTTTAGACAGCGAGGTTAGAGAACATATTTACAGGCTGCTTGAAAGAATTACAAACACAGAACTAGTGCAGTGGGATGACATTCGCTGCTCCTCAGGGTCAGAGAAGAGGCAGTGAGTGAGGAGTAAGATCAGAGTGCAGCTTAGGAGTCCACAGAGGAGGAGCTCTGTGCTCACAGGGGTATATTTTAGGTCCTAAAAAAGATGTATTACGTAATCTAAATGATGACTGAAATCACTGCTTATAACTCTGTGAAGGAAACTCAGGAGATAGTTTTAAAGGAATGAATAAGACGACCTCAGTGGTCGGAATCACAGCAGCCCTGCGTCAAAACATTTCACAGAGAAGCTAAAACGACCAGCAACAACTGAAGCAGCCGAGTGTGCTCGGTCTGGTCTGGTCAGGTCAGCGCGCGTCCAGGTGGAGCTTTTCCATCCCCTGTCCGGACAGGTTCAGGCTATAAAGCGACCCTTCAAGCCTCTCACCTTAAACACGTCCCCGTATGTTCCGCTCCCGATCCTGTGGAGGATCTCATAGTCATCCAGAGGGTCCAGAAATGAAACCCCGATGGTGTTCATGTTGTCACGGAGTCTTGACTCTTCTCAGCGCTCCTCACTCAACCAGCATGACAGCGGAGCCTCACAGAAACACATCCGAGGAGCTCATTCAGCCGCAGAGAAAATCTATTTAAGCACTTATCTGAGCGAAAACCAGCACCTGACGACGCTTCTTCGGGAAGAAAGAGCGAGTTTTCCCTCTCAAACGTCCTCGTACGCTTTACATGACAAACTCTCCACAGCACGACTGAGGCGCTGAGGAGGAACAGCGATGTCCGACTCGTCAACGAATCGACTCTTTCTGAATCGGTTCTTTTCAGTAAACCGGTCCAAGCGATTCCCAAGCTCCAACTGAATCGATCACCGGAGGAGCGTGTTAAAGGTGGGGATTAGAGTCAAATAAACATCAAAATGAGGAAAACGAGTCATTGGAATAACAGAACATTCCCCAAACAATCCAAAAAAGAAGTATTTGCATGAAAACATGCGCAGGAAAAAATGTACACAGCTTACAAAAGTAACTGCATTACTTGAAAATTTGACTTCATTGAACATGTAATATTAATTTAACAGAAGAATCATTTTTACATTTGTTAACTGATGAAAGTTAAGCAACCTCAAAATTTCAAGTTAACCCAGTTCCTTACTTTTTTTTTTATCTTAAAAGCTGCGTAAATTTTACTGTGTACAGAGAGCCGCCTGTTCTCTCTGTGGACTCTTTGTTTGGTTTGCGCTTTGTGTGTTAATGACTCCACTGAGTGAAATCTGACTCACTGAACAAAATCTCATCCTTCATGGAACTGAGAAAAAAGCAGACCTATGACTTGATGGATCGCTGTATTGAGCACTTGGTTAATGAAGGAGAACGTCATCACACGCCAGCAGCCACCACTAAGCACTACATGCCCACACACAACACCAGAATTTGAAAAACACAGGAAACAAGTTTTCAGGACTTGTTTATTTTAAAAACAGAGATAGTTTAACATTGATCGACAAAGTTGTAAAGAGCATTCTACAAGCATACTGGCCCTCAAAAAAGGACACTTGCCATTTTACACACTAAAGGCCACCTATGAAGCAAACAAGCTTCGCACTAATATGGCAACAAACAGGAAGGAATGAAAGCGAGCAAAGTGAAGAGACTAGCATGTGTTATTTGTCCGTACATGCTAATGTAAACGTCCTACTGGGCTGGAGAGAGAAAAAAAAAGCATGTAGAAAAGTGTAAATTCTACGTCTGAAGCTTTATGAAAGCAGTCTATCGGAGAAACAACTTCATTCTTTCAAAAAAGTGTTCACAGCATGTTAAACACTAAACTTTGGCGTGTGGCAACTTTTTTTTAATATATAATTACCATAAAAGGAAAGATATAAAAGTAAGGCAACGTAATTAATCTCTTACCATACAGCAGGACTTTAAACTCTAGTCCTGAAGGGTTACAAGACAAGTAAGTGTTCTCCCATTAAAACACATGAGTGACTTAACAATTAGCAGATGAATCAAGCAGGTGACAGCTTGGAACCACTGAACTGTAGAGTGCTGTGGCCCTCAGGGACTGTAACTGGTGAACCCCGCTTTACAGCAATAAATCACATCAATCTTCAGTGCTGGTACAAGATGGACCACACAGTGAACCACCAACAGTTTCCACCTTCATCTTCAAAATGATCACATCCCACTGCACGAATGCAGGTAAGCTAATGATGTCGATTCAAGGTGAAACTAAGCAGGAAAAGAACAGTTCTTTCAATAAAGAACCTTCTAAAGAGTCTTGCGTGGGCGTTTCATGAAGGACAGGGTGTAATCACCGGAGGGTGTAGGTTTCTGCCTTTTCATCTGAACTTGTGACTGGGCGGTGAGCTGCAGTTTGATGGCGCTGGAGTTAATCTTGGCCGCAGAGAGCAGCTCCTTCATCCCCTTCATCTTCTCACTATGGAAGGTCACCACCGGCCCACTAGCTGCTGCCACTGGCTGGGTAGGAGAAGGCGTGGGACTTGGGGAAGATGGTTCATTCTTTCCATCTGTCTCTTTCCCTCGACCCCCAGCCGAAGATCGACGACGGCCTCCTTCTCCCCCCACTTTTTTGGGCAGAGCAGGCTGGGCGGGTGGAGCAGCAGGTGCAGCCGAGGCTGGTGGAGAGGTCCCTGCTTGTTCCTCGGGTTTGGACTCGCGCCTTGGGCCTCTCCTGCGTCCCTCGCGAGGGTCATCACTGGACTGATCGTCATCATCCTGCGGTTCTGCCTCTTTGGTGATAATAGTCACTTTCTGCCTTATCTGGGTGGGGAAATATCAAAAAGAGTGGGTTTATCAAGCGTTCCCTTTTGAAGGGACTGTCTAACAGCGTCTATATTTTCTGTCTTATTTTGTGCATTGCTGCATTCAGCCAGATTTTCCTTTGGAAGGTTATAACTTTATAGACATTTTAAGTAACAACTAACTGGAATACTTGAAAAACGACAGCTCAAGATGACCTACCAGTGACTAATGTATAGATGAAGAGCTGAGTTTTTGGTCTTTAGCATGCTGTAAATAAACTTACCAGTTGTTTAAACATGTCTGCCTAATCTAAATGTGTGATACGGGGTAACTTTCTTACTTGGACACACAGAGTACCACCTATAACCTTGTTTTTCTTAACTTGAACTTTCGCATTTTTGTATTTTCTTATTTAGCAGGATGGCTGTGACGGAGGAAAATAATACCATAATAATAAAATCACAACAGAAACAACAGCAAACTTCTAAAGAGTGGACAATGTAGATTAAAATTTCACAATATTTCCCACTAGTTACACAATGATGACACACCCATCAGCAAAATAAATATGTAAATAAGTAAATACACAAACGACTGATTATCATTTATATATTTATTTGTTTACTCTATTATCAATTTTAGAAGCCTATTTAAGATAAATTATACATTCTTGTAGATGCTTCAGTTTCCTTTAAATGGTACCAGTTGTCCACCTCTTTTCCTGCTTACTTTAAATTACCACTGACACACTCCTCCACAGTTCTGTTTTGAACCTATTTAGCTGGTCTCTATTTTAACTGCTCTACCCCACCTGCTGGATGGATTCAACGAGCTGATGCATCCTTAATAAGATGCTGCGTCATTTTCATGCTCAACATTTAACATTTTTCTTTTTTTTGTTGAGTGAAGCCACTGTAAGAAGAAAAAAAGAACCTGTGGCAAACATGACACAGCCACAAAATAAATGCTTCCATCCATGACTGTTTTGCTTTTATTCCAGCTTCTTCTAGTTGCATGTGCCATATGACAGGTGACAAAACAGACTCATGCAGCCAGTATAGAAGGCTACACTGACTGATGTGGCTTAACTGCAAGTGGGACATAATGATGCAGTTAAGACTTCAGGACCTGTATTCAAAGCTTCTCAGAACTGATCTAGGATCAGATTCTTCACCTATTTTCAATGACTTTACTGACAGGAGGAGATGATGTAGACCAGCACTTCCACTCTGAGAAGCTTTGTAGACATGGGCCCTGGTCTTCTAGCTGAGTGTATAAGAGTTAACTGTCAATTTTAATGTTACATCTGTCTTGGGAGGAACAGCAGGGTTGTGGTTTATCGTTTCTGGGCTCATCACTGTACTTACAGTATAGCAAATCAACGGCCTGAAACAACGTCACTTTTATACCAATATAAATCTCATTATTTGTTTTAAAGTTACCTATGTGCAAAAGTAGGCTCTGTGCAATACTCTCACATAAACAAAACTGCAAAAAGGTAAGTTGTGCTGATCTTACCTGCGCCTCAAATCGACTGAGGGACTGAACGAGGTAGGTGGCCCAGCCTACATGAAGCACAGGTGTGGGACTTCCCTCTTCCCACTTACAAATTCCATCATAGAAACGCAACAAGTACGCAAAGCATTCTGGGTCTTGGAGGGCAGAGACAGCCGCAGCCTGTCTCGGCTGGTCCTACAGAAAGGTGGCAAATGGAAATGGTTTAAAAGAGAGAGAGAGAGTAAGCAGAGGATTAAATAAACGTAACTGATTAAGCATTTGAGGCTTTAACTAATTTTAGGATCTACCTTCTCCGTTCCCTCAGCACCTTCTCCTCCACTCTCAGCAGCAGCAGCAGTCTCTTTCAGCAGGGTCGGGATGACATCATTAGCAATGTCAAAAAACTCCTTATAGATCTCCTCATCCTCACGGCAGTAGTTGTAGCTAAGAACAAACAGGAGATGAGGAATAAACAGATGATGTTGACTCTCAAGGTGATGAAGATATCATTATTACCTTATTTGCAAAAAGATGCTGTGTTAAAAAACACCTTTAAGTTATTACTACAGACAATGCTTCGGATAAAATGGGTGTAAGAACATCAGCGGTGGATATATATTCAGCCTTCAGAAAACATTTATTACCCCCTTGAATGACCAGGAGTCACCAGCAGGTCTGAACTTTTATTACAAAATGCTTGAACTTCTGAATAACTGCAAGTTATTCCTGAATAATTACAAAAAAAAAAAAAAAAATGTATATATATATATATATATATATATATATATATATATATATATATATATATATATATATATACACATACACACACACACGAAATTTACAAACATTGTAAAGGACAACCAGCATTTTCAAATGATGTCAAAAACGGAGACAGAAGGTTTTCTTCTGACAGCAGCGATATGCTAACAACTACTACTACTACTACTACTACTACTACTACTACTACTACTACTACTAATAATAATAATAATAAGCATGCGGCAATTCTTCCTTTTATCTGATGGTGGCAGCAGCACCGTAAGATTACAGGGTAATGCGCTGCACTGCGGGAATGAAGTTAGCTAAACTTTAAGAGTCTTTCTTCACTGACTAGACCTGCATCTTCATTTACTGAACAACATCTCCAGCTGTAAAGCACAAACTTACAAGTGAGCCCCCGATTTTGGCGAAATGGAAATTCAAATTCAATTACGGGGGGGTTTGGGGCAAGGTCACCCTTATAGAGAACAGGGGCCAATTATGAGAATAGAGACAACGGGGCCAATTACGAGAATAGAGAGAACGGGGCCAATTATGCTTTTTTGGGCTCCCAGCCACAGAAAATTGACATCACTGGGGATGAACTTGCAATCTGACAATTAGACAGCTGCACCATTCAGGAGCTCTGTCACTAATTCTTGGTAAATTTCTCAAAGCCCTAATGCCTCACATAGTTTTGTGCTCTCCCTACTTTACTACACTTGACTACCCCGATGAGTTGACTCAGGTGTGATGGTGCAGGAAAAATACAAAAATGTGCAGAACACATGATTGAGAACCACTTTGCTTATCAGAACTGCCTGAACCAAAACACTGTGGCATGTAGAAAAATTCAGCATACAGTGTGTGTATTGGTGATCACTAGCTGATTGTGTCCAGGAGGAACAGGAAACAGGAAGAGAAGCAAAGGGAAGCGGTTGGGAGGGAGCAGGAGGTTTTGGGTGTGTTCGGTGCAGATATCCTTCATGACATTAGCACAGGAGATAGAACTATTTATACGTATCCAGTCTGTGCTGTGTACGTTTAGGAAGGAAGGTGCAGGTTGTTCAGTCCTCGGGGACTTCCCCAGTCTCAGGGTGGACTAAACTTTACAGAAGGTGAGGATGACACTTTACACTGGACATAGAATGGCTAATACAGGGTCTAACCTTCAAATTTCACTTCATTTTACTGGCTAAAATGTAAATGTATTTTTAAGAGGTGACAATTTGTTGAAATGCTGCTTATACGCAATAAACACGGGACAGAAAATATCAGAACAGAAACGCTCTGGATGCAAAAACAGCAAAGCCAGAAACACCTGGGCTCACTGTAAATGGTACTGAGGTCAAAATATTATTTTTTTTAAATAGTAATAACAATCAGTTCCTTAATAGAGAAATCTCCAAACACCAATCATCTTCTTTTAAACCCAGGACAAAACTTCACTGGTAAGCAAAGGGCCAATACTGCCACCTTCTGCCAGAAAAACACAGTTAACATTTCACTTGACTATAAAAAAATGCTCTGTACATACAGATCTATCATGTTACAGCTTCACTACCATGTATGTAGAAAAATATAATAAAAAAAACAGGCAGACAACTGAACTCACTCTTGCATGACAGAAGCAGCCTCGGCCCAGGCCCCTAAAGCTTCCTGCACATTTCTGTGCCTGTAGTGGTATCCACCCAGGTACATGAATGGATAGATGTGCTCATTGTTGTAGTACTTCTTAGCAGACTCCACGGCCTTGAATCACAGTGAAAGAAGATGCAGCTTAAATGCCTGAACAAATGTTTCATTCTAAGACACGGGGGGGGGGGGGGGGGGGGGGGGGTGACGTGGATCATTAATACTCTGATATAAAACTTGATAAGCCTTAGAGTTAAGTCTTAATCTTTGTTAAATAAAAGAACATGAAGTACAGATCAGTAAAAGTTCATCATCATCATCAAGCCACAAAATTGCATTTGTAGAACCATCTCATCTATGTTTAGTGTGATAAATGGTGTATAAGCTAACTTCACCCATCATTTAAAAGTTCAGTTATGTACACAGGACTGCTGACTTGTTATGGTTTGCCTTCAAAACAAATTAATATATTAAATCTTTTTTTTTTCCACTAGGAGTTGTTACAATGGTAATTACCTAATAGGAGTGTATAATGGAAGTACGTTTCTGCATGATACTAATGTAGTTACTTTGGCTAGGCTATTGCACACAGTGCATCAATTGATCTATAATGTCAAGAACATGCTTATTTTATATCAGAAGCCATGCAGCACAGCTATAAAACAGAATGTTTCCATGAAGCTTTTGTTTTCCCATACCAGCTACGATCAATTTTGCAGGAGTATTTTGTACATTCTTCTGCATCTTCTTGATGCTTTGTGTGCACAGCCAGTATAAAAGGCCACATTGAGTAACACAGGGGTGCCAAGGTTCCCATTTCGGTCTTAAATGTGCCGTGTATAGCTGTGTGCTCATTTAGGAAAAAAAAACAGAAAACTGCACAGTGACACATTTCTCCATTGTGGTTTTGTAGTGATCGCTGCAACCCTATGCACAACGCTTTCATGTTTCTTTGGCTTTTTTGCCTGAAGCAAAGCAGTGGCACCTTGAGATGGATAGAGAGTGGGTCTGCCTTGCCAGAAATAGGTTCCTGATCTTCAAGATCAGCAAGAGTGCCCATTGCCATAGGATATCTGCAAGACAAATGGTAAAAGAACATATACTGAACAGGAGTTACTAGACAGAAATAAAACATAATGCTAACTTGACTTGATTCAAACATGTACATCCACTGCACATAATTAAATGTATTACATGAACTAAAAAAACAACAACAAAATTGTTTCGATGCCAAATATTTTATTAATGTAGACCCAATGTAGAAATTTCAGTTAGTGCTTTTTTCAGCGTAGGCTTCAAAAATGTGTCAGGGACTAATCCTGCTACACATACTGTCTTAAAGGTTACATTTGTATAAAGGACTTGTGTGATGCACCTCTCTAAGTCTCCTCGTTCATACAGCAACCAAAGCAGCCTCTGCAACAGAAAAAAAAAAGTTTTTTGGGTTCTTCAGAAATATAACTTGTTGTGTAGTAGCCAGCGTTTAATAACAGGTCACCTGCTGAAGCTGCAGCAGCTCACTGCTGTCCGTGTGCAGATCTAAAGATGGGTTGATGGCACAAACCATAAACGCTACCTCCATATTACGGTTGCACTTCATGTAAGAACCTTTTAAATACAGCCAGCTCTATAAGGAGAGACACAGAGTAGGAACAGATGGGGGCAAAAGAGTTCATCATAAAATTAAGCAGTGTCCTAGTCATACAATTTCTCTGAAGTCGTTAGCTAGTAAGATCCTGGCTAACTAAAAATATATAACGTTTTACATTACTCAATAAAAGCCTTTTCCTAAGAACCAACTACAAGTCTCAGACAAGGGTAAATTAATGCTCTTACTCTCTCATTGACTCCAGCAGTAACGGTTTGGCCTCTTCTGTCTTCGTTGCCCTT
This sequence comes from Pygocentrus nattereri, assembly GCF_015220715.1. Taxonomy (NCBI): domain Eukaryota; kingdom Metazoa; phylum Chordata; class Actinopteri; order Characiformes; family Serrasalmidae; genus Pygocentrus; species Pygocentrus nattereri. The sequence continues at coordinate 32,255,693 of NC_051212.1, forward strand.
GCCATGCCATGTGACCTCAGCTGTCTCCTCACCCCCTTTGCCGAAGATCACCCAGGCGTGGTCTTCAGACAGTGCCAGGTGAACGTCTTTTAGTCCCAGAACCTGACATGCAGCTACAACTGCAAATGCCACGCCAGAGCTGTCCAACTTTGTGCCTGAGCAAAAAGGAAAATACAGATCAGGAATCCAACTGTTGGTGCAAATATACAATAGCTTGATATCAGTCTATTCAATAAAGTCTTAATAAGAACATTGTGGGGCAATGGTCATCAATTCAAACATCAAAGGCTGCTCACACATAAAAGTCCCTGTGATTCATTTGATGAGTGGCCTTATTACTACACTGAACGGCTGAACAGTGACAGTGCACAATTAAAAGAAATAAATTTACAATGTAGTCTGTGGTAAGTACCTAGGAGCAAAGACCAAGCACATTGATTTCAAATGATGGCGTGTTCTCACACTACACAATACAGAGTATTCTCTCCATAATATACAATCCCCACCTGTGATCAGACTGAAGAGAGACTGAATGTGGGCTCGGTCTTTAAAGTAAGATCGGCTCAGGCTGTTCCAGATCACATCTGAGACCTTCTTCACCAGCTCCCGGCTTGAACCACCTGCAGGCTTGCGGTACACAGACAGGTCCACTGCACCACGGATCTGTGCTGTGAAGCGTTCATGCAGTGCAGATATTAATCCTAGATCTACAGTGGGGAAGCACGAGTTGAGACAGTCTCCTTTTAGAGGTTCAAAGCGCACTCCTGGCACATTAATGGGCACCACCCTGTTGACAGCCAGAAAGTGCTCCACAAAGCCCAGGACCAGAGACAGGAGGGCTAAGTCTGGCTCAGAGTTCGCCAGCTCAGCCTCAAAGAGCTGCACGACTCCATCGATGCCTCTGAGGGGAAAGTGCTTCTTCTGAGCTGACCGGAGCCCCATATTGAGGTACTGAAGTTCAGGAATGGACTTCTGTAACAACCTAATGCAGAGAGAGAAAGCATGTTTCACTTGAACACTGCACCTGGTTTTATTCTTGGGAAGTCTGACTTTCAAATGATTGTGGCATGATCTCAGCAACAGTGACGCTGGCCAGCATTTGAAAGCAGCTCACCCAAGCAGGTTACCAAAAAGATAAGGACTAACTGGTTTTAATCAGCAACATTCAGCACCTCACTGGTAACACACTAATAAAGATGAGGAAAGGGCTGAGCTAACCGGCTACATTCCTACCCATCAAGTAACCGTTAATAACCGTTATAGCTTTTACGGCCTCTTTGACAATCAACATTACCCAACCACTTAACCTAATCCTGCTAACTAACGTTACCATTACATTCTATGTAAACTACTTTGGCGTTCAAGTTTGCTAACTGGCTAATCCAATCCTATCTCAGCTAAAGCTGACCAAAAGGCAAACCTCACAAAACTAGAGGTAGATAATAACACTGTTTTCAGATGTTCTAGCATAATTTCGAAACTACATGATATAGAGAATAATCTAGAAACTGTTAGCCGACTCCCAGCTAACCAGATTAGCTATCTCGTGTTCTGTGCACATGCATTAGCAACGGCAACAATTCAACATTAACTAGCCAACTATTATCTCTATTAGGTAAATATGACCAGGTGGATTGTTTAAATAACTTTATAATTCTTATTTTAGCTTGTATCCCTGTCAAAATAGGGTCTGACACACACCTTTGTTGGAAGATTATGTCCACATGCTTTTGTTTTGCTCCTCGCGTTTGCCGCGCAGTAGAGGGACTCTACCCTGCACAAACGTCCGAGCTCTAAACACTCTCCGCTCACTCGAGCTCCGCTTCACATAGCACTGCTCAGCCCATCCGCACCTTCTGCAGATCGCTCGCACCGAGCAGCCGCGGAAGGAAGCGCTACGGTCGTTCCTGTGAAAACAAAGCAGTTTGGGAAATGTAGTACTGTAGAATCGGGGCGGACTCCTACGGAAGTCCAGGGAGGCCATGGGATGGCTATGATTTTCTGAACGGTTATTTTGAGATCATGACTTCATTGTCTTGTGATTTCGAGATAACAAATGTTGTTTTCTCGAGATCACAACTTATTTGTCTTGACAAAAATTATTTCTCAAGATAACTTGACGATCTTGACAATTTTGAGATCACAAAAAGTGAGCTATGATATCGAGAAAATAACATTTGTTGTATTCTTGAGATCACAAGACAATTATTTTTAACAGTACAGAAAATCATAAGGACCTCGTGGCGTCTGGACTCGCGCAGGACTCTGCCACTCTGGACTGTATCGGCTAGTTTAGATTAAGCTTTGCCACAATACAACATGATTTCGATCTGTAACCAGACACATTTCGACAGGTACTAGATACGACATCAAAATGATCTGTACACGAAACAATTACACTAATAATAATCAAACAAATACACAAATACATAAAGTCAGCTTGGCAGTAAACTGCTCTGCTTGAATGGCCATCTGTTATCCTTCAGTTTAACCCACAGAAATAGTACATAATTTTTAATTATTATTAGTTTTATTTATTTATTTTTTGCAGAGAGCTCTAAAACATTTTTTTGATTTATTACTTTATTTAATAAAATTAGACGTGGATATCCTATTATTATTATTATCATCTTGATAAAATACACATCCCCAAATACATACATACATACATACATACATACATACATAAATAAATAGCCAAGTGAATGTTGGACTGAATTAATTTCTAATTTGGGATATTTAGCTTCCTGATAGTTTTATTAGTATTTTTATAATCATCTTATTTATTATTATGTTTTTTTTTGTATCATTTTAGTACTTGTATTCTTACATTTGTATAAATGTGTTTTTATAGATTAACGTGTATTTTCCTGTACTGTGTTGAAAAATTATCGCGTTTTACTTGAAAAACTGTAACAAGGAGACACCCATAAGAAATGTAGGCTGTAAAAGTCGAAGCGAAAACGAGGAAGGTTATGCGAAGGAAAGCGGTGATCCGCAGGTGGCCGACAGGGAGCGCTGCTGTGCAGAAAATGCACTCCGAGCTCGGCCCAGAGCTGCTCCCACACACACGCGCATTACATAATCACAGTGCAGCAAACAGCACGAAGAAAATCCCTTGTTTTTGTGCGAGCGCTGCTTACAACCACGCTGCAATGCGCTCAACGCGCTTTACACTGTAATGGTAAAGTCAGAAACACCTTAGTCGTCGAAAAGGTGGTCTCTGGACCGCGGAGGCTGTCAATAGTTCTCATGTCCGCGCTTATCGCGTGATAAGATAATATAGGATCAAACAGAGTGATCGTGGACTATTTGTCAGTCAACGTGTTTGTTTTCTGTAATGTAATATGTTTGTTTACATCGATGTGACCTACATTTACATTAAATAAGGGTGTGCGCGCATGAAGCGAGCTGAGAGTAGAAGCACTAATGGACCGCTATGCCTTTAAGGAAGGCAGCGACCTCTCACCCTGATAAACGGAGATCGGTGTGTGTGTGTGTGTGTGTGTGTGTGAGAGAGAGAGAGAGAGAGAGAGAGTGAGAGTGAGAGAGTGAGAGAGTGAGAGAGTGAGAGACTGTACCCGCCCTGTTCACTTCCATCTCCTCCTCCCATCCTCCACAACGCATTCAAGAGCTTCACCTGTGCTCTCTCTCTCCCGCTCCGGTCCAGCTGCAGGGGGATATTCTGGTGAAGTCGGGCCGTTCAGAGTAAAGGCGGACAGCGTTTCTGAGTGGTAGCTGCTTCCTGAACCGCAGAGTCTGCACATTACGAGAAAAATGGCAGATCCCATGACACAGTCTTCTCAGATATCGTCGTCGCAAGGACTAAACGATGGACACACTGCAGCGTCCAAAGACTCAAAGTTCTCGGGTAAGCTACGTAAAGTTAGCGAGGTCAGCTGGACTGGGGTGCAGGTTTAGGCACCGAGCCTAAGACCGTTAAAACCGTTAAAACCGTTGAGCTTGGTTTGTTTTTTTCCATCCAGCGAAACTGAGCCAGCGAGAGCAGCATGATGGCTGAATGTGTAATCGCGTCCATCGATCCCTGCAGTCCGCAGTTTGGGTTAGGAGAAAATGACTCATGTTATATTCCAGTATCATCGATTTTGACCCCAGCACCGCCTCGTTTGCGGTAACGTAACGTTTAATTTTCCACAACTTGGCCAACAGTAAAGCCACGAAGCGCCGTGCTCGTGCGTAGTGGTGCGTTAGCCTATTTAGCTGATTTAGCCTTCAGTCGCTCGCTTAGCAAGACCCACTAAACGACTCTCTGAAGGTTGCCGTCCTCCATAGCTGTGACCTAACTTTTAATTTTAGGAGCAGGCCACTGAGAGCTGTGGAGACACGTTTTCTGTGCCCCGCTGGGGGCGTGAGGAGAGTGGAAATGGCCGGGCTGCGGCTCGCTCGGCTCTGATCTGCACTGCGGTGCTAATGCACTACAGCGGAGCGGCTCTTAAAGGCGCTGGGTGTGTTTATTTCTTGGTTCGGTTTTTTTGGCCTAACGTTGTCGAAATGGCAAACAGACATTACGCATTAACTTAACACACCACAGAGCCCAAACTCGATCTTTATTGACGCCTTCGTTTCGCAAAATTGTTCTTGGTGCTGTTTACTATCTATTTTCACAGGGTTTTATCAGGCTGAGGGCATCGACTACTGAGGGGAAGCTTTAGTTCAGCGCCACGGGTTCACGTTAATTCTTAATTGTATGGCTGGAGAGCACTTGCGGTTTCCTTTTTGGAGGAGCTCAGGAAGGATGTAAAGAGAATTAATGATGAATTCCATTTTTTCACTTAATTTCCTGCAAAATTATCCAGCCGTCGCGGTATAAACAGAGTTGTTCCGAGGGGGTTTATGTGAAACGTAACTACGTACCCGCTGTGGTTTGTTCGCTGTTTATGAAGGATCCAGGGGTCGTGATGTTCACCACGCATTTAATTTTCATTTTATTTTCTTTACAGCCTGTCCTGTGAACCTGCACATCTGAGCTTATATGTGTAGGTAATGTTGGAAACGCTAAAACGGTACAAAACGTTTTCTTTGGGCGGCTACTTTGTCTCACAATACCTGGTATGAAAATGTATTAGGCCAAAATCTTCAGTCAAAACTATTGTAGAAAAATGCCTCATCACGCCGCGTATTTCATGTAGTGCTTTCTGTGGGGTAGCTTTCCTTGAGGCATTAAATGCTTCATACATCTGGTTCCGATCACCACCGCTGTGGACAGTTGAGACATTTCTGGTAAATGGTAATTCTGATAAGTTTCTCTAGCTTTTCCAGTAGTTTCTCCCCTTAAACGTTTGACATGCGTGAACATTGGGTTTTCTTAAATCTTTGTTTTTGCTGTATTTGAAAAGCTCTCTGTAATAGATTGCATGCCTCTCCCGTTTGATTGGACACCCAGGAAGGCTAATTCTTTTGTTGCTTGTCATGACCGTTCTTGGTTTCGTTATTAAATAAAGATTTACAGTATGAGCAGTCAAGCGGGAGACGCTGGACCAGATAGTCAAGCCAAGCTGGGCTGACCCTTCCTTACCATCTCTTAAAAGATGCCAGATCTTTAGGGGAAGATGCACCAACGCAGCAGAATCTGAGCTGCATAGTAACAAGTGTTTTTTAGGTTCAGGTTTTGGACCCACTCAGAAGTTTCTCTGATATATTAATGATCATTCCATCTTCCAACACTTTTCTTTCTTTTTGGCTAATCATGAATTGTCATTAACTCCAGCTTGATGACTTTATTAGCTACCGTATGCCTGAATGCTTTTTGATCTCATTTTGCACATTGGAGCTGAAAAGACACCCACAGCTTATGAAGATTTCATGTGAAGAGGTGAAGAAAGTTTTCAATACAAAGCTAACCAAACACACCCAGAAATCGTGCTCTAATGAAGCTCTAATATTTTCTAAATGTAATCTCTAAAATCAGTATCTGAGGCAGCCCTGGTGCCTAGAGAGGGTTGGGTTTCATTATCTGGTCCTCAGCGCTGGCGCTGAAGTTGTTGGCATGACACAGATGCCACACAGCACTCTGTGGGTGCCCACAGCTGAGGCCAGACCAGCCATTTCTCATGCTTAGTCTGACCTGGGGTCACTACCATGCAGTGTCTGTAACATGAGTCTCCTTGCCACGTTTAACCTCTATCCATGTAAGATATGTGCAACCTGGATATGTGCAACTGGCTCTAGCGTGTTCTGTTTCATCAGGAAGTATTTGTACCCTTGTGCATGTCATCAGAACCATTTTGTACACTTTGAAGGTGAAAGACTTAAAAACAAGTGTTACCTTTCACTGTAATATTTTACATATAGGAGCTTACTCAGAGCCCATAACAAGATGGAAAGAAGTACTAAAACTATCCAAATCACTGGCAGTGTAGGTAATGCTATTTAGGCATGCTCACTTGACATGAAGCTGGATTGTTACTGTTGTAGTGTTTTGGTGGATATGATTAATGTGTCCAGTGAAAGGAGACTGGATTTCATCAAAGGCTGTTGACAGCTGAATGGCTTGGAATACATCCAGAAATACTGGCACCCTTGCAAAGTTGAGCAAAAGCAAAGCTATGAGGAAATATTTGTTCATCAGCTTAATCTTACACTGAAAATGTAAGAAATATCTAGCTTTCCTTTAAGGTAATTTATTAAAAGAAGAAAATGTACATGCCCCTAGTCATAACGAATGATGAACAAAGACTAATTATTCCTGTAGAGAAGTTTTTGTTATTATTTTTATAAAGACATGAAGCTCCTCGAAGGCCAGGCCTGTAGCTAGCTAACTTGCTCATGCACGCACGCATGCACTCGCTCGCTCACCCATCCATGGCTGAAGTTTCTCCACAAGGCATCAGATGACATGCTGGGCAAACACTTTATAATTCTTTAGTCTGGGGAATATCAGAATTCACAAATGAAAGGCAAGATATTTCTGACCTTCTAAATCAGGCTGTAGCTACATGAAAAAAAAAAACCCTGGAAATATCTACTTTCACTGTTAAGGTTAAGAGATTTTAGACAAGCTGAGCTGTTATGAAACTGTTTAGAAGCATCATTCTCATGTACAATGAGGAGGCTCCAGAAGTAAACCTTTTTCCAAGGATCACAGTTGAGTGATTCCTTTAATTGGACACGTGAGATATTACTTTGCTAAGATAAAGGACCTTTAATTGGAACTAGAGTCTCTGGTCAGACCAAAATGGAGCTTTTTTGCAATAAGCACCAAAGGTGGCTTTGATAAAACATTCAAGATAATGGAAAAAAAGAAACTAATCCCCTTTGTGAAATATGGTGATGATCCTCCGCTGAAAAGCATATTTGAGTCTAGTTAGGATGCATGGCATCGTTGCTTCACTCATACAGAAAAACAGGGAGCCATGAATAGCGTGTAGCTGGATATTCCATACAGTATAGTGGTGTAATGACACAAATGATTACTCACTGACCACAGAGTCAAGCTCTTTCAAACTGGACCCTGTACCTGTGGCACAAGTTGTAGAATAGAGTCCTCTGAAACGTGAAGATGGGAGCTTTAACTCCAATTAGCTTGTATGAAATTGGAGAATAGGCTCAAAGTGGTTCCTTAGGTGTGTGCAAGTGAAACTGGAAGGTGGAAGGGTGGTCCTAGGTGTGTCTTGTAGTGAAAGGATCTTGAGCATCAGGATCAGGGTGAGGCAAGAATGCTGTGTGGCAGGTATGCTTTCCTAAACTCCAGTCAGCTTAGCTTGCCCTGGTTGGGGCTCGGGTGAACAGGTGTTCCTTTGTGGTAATGATTCTGATTCACAACCGGTACAGCTCACTCCAGTTGTTAGTGCTTGATTAGCCTGCTCTCTTCAGAGCTTTATCCATGGCTCTGTATGCCTGGCACGCCTTTTTCTGTTTGAGGTTGTCAAGACAAAGAACATTGTGTGGCCTGGTGCTTTGTCAGTTTGATGTTGGGCTAAACTGTGAAAGGAGGCTTGCTGTTAAAGCTTATGTTTCTGACATGTGGTTAGAAAATGGATTCCTTAAAGGGCGTACATAACTCCTGCCCATGATGCATTGTGTGGGTGCTTGTTTGGGGTCAGACATTGGAAACTATGGGAGGAATTATTTGAAAAGTACATAAGGAATTTGTCCGCAATGGATAATAATAATGTGTGGAGTCTTTAAGAATGTTATCTAGAAAGGCTGAAACAGGATGGCTGTGTTTCTAATTAGATTTGCTCTACTAATATGACGTGCATTCACTGACCTTCTAATAGATACTGACCTTGTTGCAGTAATTTGGCTTAAATTAAGTTTCATACTTCTTCCTGTTGATGAGGAAAAGATATCTTTAAAAAAAAAAAAAAAAACAAGCATTGGTTGCTTAAATGTCAACATGAGACAGGTAAGAGGTTTTCTCATTGGATGCTGCATTGATGTCGTCCATTTTCAATTTGTAGAGTATAAGGATATTAAGATTATTTACTTCTCATTCTTCTGTCCTTTTTATTTTTTCAGATTCCTTTTTTTCCTCTTCGCCTGTATCTCTCATTCAGTCTCCTCAAGGCAAGTGTATAGTTCTCTTATGCTGCTCGCCTGCTTTTCTACCCTTTTTATCTCTCTCCTCTTTAACTTATCCTTCTGTCACATCTTTTCTACTTAGTATGCCATCTCTTGCTCAGCTGCTTCTGTGATCCTCTCAATCCCTCTCTCTAGTGCCCCTCTCCTCCTTATACTAGGCTGAGTAACAGTAACTTGGCTAAGCAGAGAGCACCACCTCTTACGATAGTAAAAAGAAACGGAGGACAGGAATGACAGGAATGAAGAAACCACACATCCTTTCATGTAAGCTGAAACAAATTTCAGCCTTAGCCAATATGTCTTGACTCCAGTTGTCCATTTACTTGTCTTGCGATTCTGAAAGCGTCCTCTCCTTCTCTCAGTATGCTCATAGTTTTGCACCAAACAGCATACGAACATGGATATTCAGTTTCACCCTGCACGCCGCCTTTCCACACGCTACAGCCCAGACCCTCCCATCCCCTCGTTGACAACCCCAGAGGTCCTGTAATATGATTCTCCCAGTTTCTAATAGTGCCCCCTAATAGACATGCATGCTGGAATCCCAACAGGTCAGCCAGGTTCCACCTGTTTTCAGCACCATTTGATGTTTGGAATCCTCCACCTCTGTTTGGCCACACCTTTTGCAGTTTCATGACATGCCCAACAATAAATTGAGAACCTGTAACCCTGACTGCTTTAACTCGATGCCATAGCTGCTCTTTCAAAGCCATCACTCTTAAGTCTCTAACATAACTTGTTAGGTTGCACAGAGGAAACTTGAAAAATGAGTTCTTCCAGCACGCTGTATTTCGCATGGCAATGTTATGTATTATGATCAAACATTAGAACCACTTAATCTAATCTACCTATATCTATCATGATTCACAAACAGAAAAGCAAGGTCATCCTCAGTCTTTCCCAGCTGCAAGCATTATTTAGGTCAGCGTTACTGTGGGTCCACGATAATCCCAAGATTGCCACCTTATTTTAAGATAGCAGTGAAGTTCAAGTTCACTTTGTGTGAGAGCAGAGTCCTAAAAATGGATCAGGTTGGTATCCCCAAGGAATCCTGTCCTTGATGTCCCTCCTCCTCCACCACTGGCTGTGTTTGGAGGTGCCTCCCCCCAGTTTTCACTTGGTACTGCAGGTAGAGTGACACTGGGGAGGGATCGACCATGAGGATGCCTGCTCTGGGTTATTACCCCCATGGCTATGGCTGCCGGCTCTTCACGTCTGCTTGCACCTTAAGACGTTTGCATGCAATCTCTTACCACAGAGTAAGGGAATTCTCAATATTTTTTGTTTTAATGACTGTCATTTTTTTGTTTGTTTGTTTTTGTCTCCTGTCTTCTCTGCCATTTAAAAATAGTTACATAATCATTTTAGCAATCGTGATTTAAACTACAGTCAGTCAAAGAAAGGTGTCATGTTACTGTCTTGTAATAAAGATGCTGCATCTGCTAGTGCAAGGCTTGATTAAAACATTAATTAAACTTGGAGAACTATTCTGGTAGAATGAAATTTTCCTTTAGTTGTCTTGCTGTTGCAAGGCTGTTGGATTTTTCAATGTGGTTGCCAGTTAAAGTGATCTGTTATTCATTTCTTGCATGGTAACATGGAAGGTGGTTAGAGATGCTGGAATGTTTATGGGAGTCTGATTCCAGAGTCATTGCTCTCTGAGCTCTGTTTGACCTGGTCTCATCAAAGCAGGATGGTCTTCAGGGGAAAGGCAATCTTAGAGTAAAAAGTAAAGGTTTTTCTTTCTATTTATTGCTTATACCAGTGATTTTCAAACCAGCCCTCTGGACCCCCATACAACCCACATTTTCCCTTTAGTCCTGCATGTTGCAAGTTGACAGGAAGCGAAATTGTGGATCGCCTGGGTGGACCTGAAGACTGAGTTGGGAGCCACTACCTATATACTAGGTTATTGTTTTCTTATGAATCAGTTGTTGATGTGCTATGATGATCCTGTTTCTTCAAAATTGGTAGCACCTAGGTAGCCTGCAGATGCCCAATTCTGCTGAGACCATGTGGGCTTAACATGAGCCTATGACATTTTGATACATCTCAAATAACAGTGTTCAGAGAACTTACTTTTTGCTTGTTCCTTTGTACCATTTTATACCATTTTGTTTACCTTTTGATTTACCCACAGGCAGTAGCTGCTGGCAGTATGCCCTCTGGTTGCTTCCAACGTTAATGTTGGAATTTCACTTTTCTTCAATATGTCTTTATTTCCTTACTACCTGATTTGGAAGCAGGCAAATTCATTTACTCTGTGAGAATTCTGTACTGTTTAATATTTGTCGTTTTCCTTTTAATACAAGAAACTATGGAAATTACATGGATATAAATTAATTTGCAAGGTATATATTTACACCGGTCGTATTGTTGAATTTGCAGCGTTAATGGAACACATACACTTAGTAATGACAGACACAAGTTATTATTTCTGTCATCATTTACCTTCACTTAATAAAAGAAGCACTTTTCCCTTATGCATCATTTAGATTCCTCAAAGGTTATACCACATTGTCTGACTGGCATGTCATCCATTAATCGTTTGAACCATGCAATGCATGATTGCTTCAGCTGCAACAAAATTGATGCTACCAAACATCCTAGGAATGCTATTTAAAGTACTCTTGTAATTTCTGATTGCTAAAGTTTTTGGGCCTGTTTTTGACTCTGAAATAATGTCTCTGGAAAGCTGCATTTAAAAGCATTTGAATGGATGAATTTAACCTTTTACATTTTTGAGGTAAACCCTTCACATTCCCCAGAGCTGCAAGCATGGCCCTCCACTTTAGCACATCTATATTACTGTAGAGTGTGCCTTGATTTTTGTTTCCTCCCCATCTTCTCCCCCTTTTCCCTCCTTGTTTAATGGATGCAGACAAAAGGGTAGTACTGGGCTCTGACAGGCCTTCAGAGGGTGTGGCCACATCACTTCGCTTTTCTTCCCAGCCAAGTTCCTTTTCATCTGTGTGTTATGGAAATGAATCCTCAGGACCACCTGGTGGAAATGTAGATCGTAGTTTCCAAGAGAAAAGGGAGCTTTTTGAATCATCAGTTGGATCCCAAAGGCAGGACTCGTCCCCCATAAAGGTCTCACCTGTGTCTGAGCGAATCAAAGCGTTGGAAGCTCTGGCTTCAAAACAGAATGATTCTGATTGGAATGATGGAGGATTTCCTCATTTCCGAGAGCGGCACTATGAAAAGTCCCCTACAGAGATGCATGGCATCTCTTCCCGCTCATCATTTAAGAAAAGGGCCACATCCACTGAACAAGAATCTCCCGAATCACCTTTCGAAGTACTTGGTGATGCCAGACAAGGGAGTGACTTTGAGGATACTGCAGACTGGATGAAAGCTCATTTGCCCCCAGCACCTGACTTTGGCACTGGAGAATCTGATTTTGATGAAACGAAAGAGTCTGCTGTAATGCAGGAGAGCCCATCAACAGAGATAAAGGGCAAAGATACAGATGTGCCAGAAGTTCCTGAATCTTTTGTAGGTGTTCCAGATGAATTTATGGACACTCCTATTGAAGTGCCTGAACAAATGGTTGATGATAATAAAGAGGCTAAGCAAGACAGTGTTGAGGAGGAGTCTGAATTTGATCTTAGATTTTTACCCACTGCCTATATGTGGGACAAACAAGAGAAGTCTGACATGGACACACAATACCCATCAAACATCCCTGAAACTCAAGATTCTGAGAAAGCTGTATCTTCTGCACCACCTATTGGGTTTGAATCATCTTCTGTTCCTTCTCCACCTCCTGTTGCCCAGATGGACTCGAGTACAAAGCAGCAGTCTCAGGCTGGTGGCTCTGAACCTGCAGAGATCCTTGAAGTTGACAGCTCTGGAGAATCTGATGATACAGTGATTGAGGATGCAAGTGGTGGCCAGCCACATGCAGGCCCTGCTGCTCTGGAATTTGTACCTTGCATAGATAAGGTTACCCTTTCAGATGACAAAGAGAAACCTGGCATTCTGGTACCCATCATTAATGTCATTGAGACTGAGGAACAGAATATCAGTGATGATGAAATGGTTCAGGAGGAGGAAGAGGATGATGAGAGATATCAGATAATTCAAGAGCCTACTACACAGGCTTCAAAATCATCTGATGAACATTCTGAGGTTTCAAAATCTGAAGAGGTTCCCCTGAACGAAGATGATATTTCCTCACCAACAAAGGTTATGGAATCTGATGTAGATTTTTCTCCAAAGCACAAGATCAAGGATGATGTTAGTGAAGACCTTTTAAACCAGACTTGTGTTGATTCAAAGGGATCCACTTTGGAGGATTCTCGTGAGCCTGTATTGCAGAATGTATATGAACCTCAAAAAGAGTCTTACGTTAACATTGTTAAACCAGACAAAACTGCAGAAATAACACAAGACCTGCAACATAATTATGAGGATCTCTCAAATGAGATTGAATCCAGTGATATAGATACATACTTGGATCATTACTCTAGTCAAGAATTAGCTTTGAAAGATCAGCTAAATTCAGGTGTTTTGAGTGAGAATGATGGGGAATTGTATGACCTACAAAAATCCAACACTCTCGAACGTAGTCAGAATGACACGATGTTTGCTCAGCAGTCAATTGAAGAAACTATTGTTGATGAAATTGATGAGCAGCTTAATGAAAGCAAACAAAATATTGATCCAGTTCCTGAGCCTTTGCTGGCTGGCATCGCAGATGTTCATAATGAGTCTGTGCTCCCTCAAAATGAAGTGCCAAGTCCTGAACTAGAGGATCAATGTGTAGATCTAGAGGACCGGACGAGAGTTACTGCACCAGGAAGTTCTTCACTGGTGGAGGAGAAGGATTACATCAGTCAGACCATCGTGAGTCCACCCTCTATTCAGGAGAACACTCCTGCTCCATTCCCCTCTTTCCATGATGATCCATCAGGCAAAATCAGTGAGGTGATTTCTGATTTTGTGTCCAGTGATCTGAATGAGGGATTAGTGATCTCTAGCTCTGAACCTGATGATGTTCCAGACATAGAGATGTCACCGGAAAGGACAAGTGAACCTGAGAGCGTTGAGCCAGAATGCTCTGTGATGACCGCATCAGACAGCTTTGTGGAGTTTATGAGGGAGTGCTTGAAGTCACAGCAGGATGAGCAGCCCGAGAGCCTTGGTCTAGGATATGTCACCAAGGATCCTACGTCTGTTGTCCCTTCTCCACCTGCTATGATTATGGATTTGGAGCAAGAGCGTCTTACTATCTGTGCTCTCAAAGAGCTTGGGAGCAGCCAAGAGCAAGAGGATGAAATAAATGTTTCCAACAAAACAACCTCCGTCTCTTCAAAGGAGGGTTCACAGCCTCCATCTAAATCAGAGTCTTCCGTCACCTCAGTTTCCACACCTCAGCATCTTCCAAATGAGTATCAGCCTGAAACGTCATTAGCCAAAGAGGTAGAGGCAATCGACATTTGGGTGGCAGAAGCCTACCACCTCGCAGAGCATGTTTTGGCAGCAATACTAACCCACCTGTCAGGTAACTTGTCTTTCCTTCAGGCTATTAGCCTGCTAACCTTGCACGCAAAAAGTCCCAGCTCTGGACTTAACTGTCTTACTTTATATTCGGTTTGGTCTCCACCAACACTAACATTTAGTTGCATGTGTTTGAGAAATTGAAAACACTTCAGTGATTATCAAACCATTTGCAGGAATAGAATACTTGGTACTCTATCACCAGTAAGCACTCCAAATTCTGAATTGAGAGCGCAACCCTTCAGATCTCTGGCTTGTTTGTCCATGTCATACATGTCCTTTTTTCAGAGTGGAGCTTGAGGAAATGTGTTCTGTAGGACCCTGGATATGCCCTGCAAATGGCAGAAGTGTCCACATGGTATCAGTTTGCATAACCCTTGAAGCTTGGCAGTAAAGACTCTCAAGTGTTAGATTTCTGCAGCATTATGCAGCTTTCTCTGGCCCACTGCCTTTACAGCAGAGGGCAATGGAAATTAATTCAAGATGAACATGTCATTTTAGAGAAGTCCTATCAGTTTCTTCTTCTCTGCCTTTGTCATCTTTGGCAGAGCTGGAGGGGATAAGGCTACAATCTCAAGTGACACAAGGAAATGATGCAGAATAATGATTTTCATGTGATTCTAATCCTAGCTCAAGTAATCCTAATTGTGTGCTGTACAGCAGTGATTCTAGTGTTTAATGTAGTTTTTGTATGACTTAATTAATATTTTATGACATATTTATGACAACTGAGCTTATATCCTGTAGGAGAGTTTGTCAGATATTGTGTAGTTGTTCTTGCTGATCTGATCTGGGGTTTTGGTATAAAGGATTTGAATGCAGATGCAGGAAGTCGCGGACTCCTCCTTATGATTGCGCTTTGTGCAAAAAAAAAAATGTAAACCCCCTCAAATTTATGACTACTTAGTTAATACACGCCACAGGGTCACGTACACTGTCTCCTCCCATGTTTTTTTTTTTATATAAGCCACTAGTCAAAGTCAAGCATCAAAACTAGTTGTCTGAGGCAGCAAGGCTCAGATGGCTGATGTTTGGTGTGAATTCATTACTTGCAGATAATGATCCCTTTTTGTAAACACTGTCACTCCCTGTACGGTTGTTTTCCAAAGTTAAACTTTCTACTGTTGATGGTGTTTGTTTTGATGGGGGTGAGTACTAGCTTCTTCATCTTATTCGTGGTTAGTCTGGACACTGTCACAGCAGAACAGATCTAGTTGATTGTCAGGTTTTTTTGTTTGTTTGTTTTTTGTTTTTTAATCTTGTTGCAGATTATAAATGGTCTTCAAGTCTTCCGTTGTTGGCAAATAACTGGGGGAGGGGGTGGGGTTGGATGATGACTTGCTTTTTTTTGCTGTTTGTGTTTTTTACAAACACACACTGATTCTCATCTATTACCATAGCAAGCATTTTTTTAAATCCCCTGCATTAGCCTAGTGATGTGTGTACATTTTTTAAATGATGCAAACACACGTGGCCATGCATTCGCACACGTACGTGTATTTTTATATATATATATATAAATGAAAAAACCTGCATGTGCCTTTAAGAGCTGAGCAGTGCTAGTGCTGAAAAGAGGCCACTGCGGCTCAGCTACCGCTGGGACATGCTGCTGTATCTGGGGCCGCTAAGGCGAGAGATGGAGGCGGGGCGGGGGGGTGGGGGGGTGGGGGAGCGATAATGAACGAGCACTCAGTCCAGGCTGCCTCCCTCTGGGCACTGGCAAAGCATGCTGGGAGGGACTCAGACCCCTGCAGTGAGCGAGCAGGAAACCCCACGCCTGCGTTCGTTAGCCCCCTAAAGCATCTGAAATGGAGAGGTGAAAACAATGGTGTGCTTTCTGAGGCTCTGAATCGTTGGCTTTGCACCATTGTGCTGTGATTATGTCATGATGAGTCTTTTTGTAAACATTTTTTTCCTCTATGTAGATTGTTTATACTGAAATGTTTATCCACAGTGAAATGGGGATGTTCACAGTTTGCCTGTTGGTTATTACTAACACTGCCTGCAGGGAGGTACCCTGCTTTAACACAACTATTGCTGTAGTGAAAGATATGGTAACTGCTGCAAACAAGCTGAAGTCGGCTCAAGTCTTAGGTGTAGGGTGGGCAGTATGCAAGTATTTATCGTTATTGTGCCACTTTGTAACAAAACACTTCTCTGAGCATATTGTGGGTATCATCAGTACTTAAAGAACCTTGACCAACTGCATGTTATGTTAAAAGGAGAGCATAATTAGTCGTTTTTATTTGCATGTAGTGCCACACAGTATGCAAAACACTCAATAAAAATAGCCATACATAGTATTTTAAAATAAATATTGCAGTGTATATCATGTCTTGAAGTATTGTGGTGATATATTTTTGCCATATCACCCAACCATACTTCTTGGTTCTTTTGTTGTCATTTCTTGCAATGCCTGGGAGACAGATTAATTCTGATCCAGAAGAACCCGACACACCCAATAATAAATAGTCTTTTCCTGATCATAAATAAGTTATTTGAGTACAATAAATACTCCTGTAAGCATACTGTGTGATCTAATCAGTGCCAGTGCACTGAATGCTGTAAATGTCTGAAAAGGTTCTACTGGATTTTAAGTGCAGAGACGCAATGCCATTAATGTATAGGAAGAGACGGGGTAGAATAACACAAGACAGTAGATGTGCTTGCGCAAGTTCCCATGCCCTTCCCTCACGTGCCAGTGGAGGAGGTTTCTAGAACAGAAAGCAGGAAGGTAGCGTTTCAGTGTTAAGAGCTGGTTTTAGCCAGCTTTTTCTGTGCTCTTGTGGGTTGCAACACTGAAAGGAAAGTCTGAGGCACTGTGCAAGCTTGACGACTAGAGAACATAGAAATCGTACATAAATGTCTGTTTCCTTATGTATGCTTCCCTGAGATGGCAAAGCACACATACCAGAGACCCAAGGCGTTTCTCCACGTGGAGACTGCCGTTTACATAAGGCTTCTTTAAAAGGTTTTCATGCTGCAGTTGAGACTGAATTACATAACTATATAGGAAATGTCTCTCCTTTGTTTTGACAGATTCATAAAGTTAAGGCCAAGTAGCTAAATAATTCTGCCAACAAATGGCGCCATGCTACTTAGTAAGGGCAATATTATTTTGGACGAGCGTAAGCATGATTGAAAGTAAAACAAATATAAATCATTATAGATATTAATTTTATTGTATCATATCTCACTTTCCTCCTTCTCACTTACACCATACACAAACTCACTACATATCACTCATGCACTAACATACATTCCATGCACACACATGCTCTCTCTCTTGCAGTATACGAGCTGGTGCACTGGCGCGACCCGAAGAAGACGGGTGTGGTTTTTGGCACCTCCCTGCTTCTGCTACTGTCTCTGGCAGCTTTCAGCGTGATCAGCGTCATCTCCTACCTGCTTCTGGCCCTGCTCTGCGTCACCATCACCTTCCGCATCTACAAATCTGTCATCCAGGCCGTGCAGAAATCCAGTGACGGGCACCCCTTCAAGTAAGACAAAGCATTCTCTGAAGGGCTGTGGTCTTGAGATGCACTATGTGCCAGGACTGTTTTATAAAATATAGAAATTGGGACTAGATCTACCTGGATTAGGATTCTAGAGAAACATAACGCTTCATTTTGTAGTATTACGCATGCAGTAAAGTGAATGAAATTTAAAGATTTAGCACAATAGCCCAGCGTCATCTAAATGTTCTGCTTTTTCGGAGTACAACAAATGCATCATCAAATATTGGTCTGAAATATCAGTCACATCATAACATCTGTCCATTCCTTCTGCTGATACCAATGTGATTCCATCCTTAGTACTGGAAAAGGAAAAAGTGGTATCGTGCCACCTCTTCCTAAAACTGTTCATGATTATAGGCCCATTACTATGGATCACATTCAGAAGGATTTTATGTTATGCAGTGTTCAGATGGAGTTGCACTCTGCAGAGAATATTTGCTCTTGGTTTATGAATGCATGTGTTCTTTTACTACTGACTATCTGCAATATTTACTACTGACCATGGCCATACTTTTCT